>NW_026856672.1:0-19823 GCF_026571515.1 Ruditapes philippinarum | reverse complement strand
TTAAAAAAAATACTTATTCATCACAAAAAAGTTCTTTACTAAATAATTAAAAAATTTTTTTTACGTTTTTCCCTGAGAAATTTTAAGAGACTATCCGAATGTATATTTTAAAAGTTTTTATTTTATGGAAAACTTTTTAAAATTTGTGTTTTTTGAAAGATTTTATTTTATTACAAATTTTTAATTATTTGTATAAATTTAGAAATTATAACAATTCAAATACTTGACATACTTCATTACCCTAAATTTCATTGAATTTAAAATCTTCGCTAACTTCCACTGACAGATAAATTACGACATGGTTTCTTCTAATTAGTTTTTCTAATTAAAATTTTTTAGTTTGTGAAAACTGGTTGCTTGTTTGGATTTTGGATGCCAGTCAAGTTAAAGCATATTTCTGATATCTAAATAAACAAAAACGTTAATTTGTTAATATATGTATCAGTGTTATATTTTCAAAGGTACTAAGCTAAGTGTGATAACATTGTCGAGCAATTAAAATCGATACTCTGTTAAATCTTTAAAGATCCTTTGATTTATTTATAGCTTACTGTATGTAATCATTACAACTGTGGGGAAAATGTTATATATGTATTATAATTATGCAAATAAAAAACCAATTTTTTAACACTCCAATAATTATGTAAAAAGTTTGACTTGCAAATAGTGTCACTATTATATTAATTTGAATAAGTAACAGCAACTAGTGGAAAAATTTTATGGGAATTTATAGAAAATTTAAATTTCTAATTACTTTCCCTTTATTTATACAAAAATTGAAATTTTGTGGTAATATCTTTATAAATAATGCTTATTTGAACTTACAAGATTGACAATTCTTAATTTGAGCATCATATTTATGAAATAAAACCATGAAAAAAATGTGTTACAGGATCTTTAATTTCAATAATTTAGTTATATATTCAATTGTGTTAAATGAAATAAAACAGAGGTGTCAAAACAGTTCCAACTTGTTATGACATTTCCAGTCTAAACATCTCTATTATACTTTGCCAAAAATCCTTAGTGCGTCATTTTTTATCTCTTATTTAAACGTAAGAGAGAATATCAGTTGTGTATATCGTCATTGAATGTTAAATAGTAGCATAAAAGTTAAATGGAATTTAAGCGTTATGAACGTGACATGTTTACAATCAATACTCTCCCAATTAAACGTATAAAATTAGGTCCACAGTAATCTAATATGTAATAATGAGTTTCCGTACAATTTTGTGCTGCAGTTTTCCGGTTTCTCCATTCTGTAACCGTCATTAAGTAAACCATACAAGTCTTTTAATGGAATGCTTGGATACGGGGATCCTCCTAATGTAACAATTTCCCACAACACAATTCCGAACGACCACCTGTAAATGTATCACATATTGTACCTATTATTCATTACCATTTAAAGCTTACAGGGGAAAATTTAAACATTTTAAAGGCTTTTAAATAGACCTGATTTGAAACGAAAACATGCTTAATAAAAATCTAAAAATCTTTATCACTACCACCTCTCTGTGCATGTTTTGAAAGTATATTAAAGACAGATAAATCGTAATCGTAACAGGAGTTCAATTATGAGTAATCTCTTCTTCTCACCTATTCTTACTATCATTTTTTTCTTTTATTGTTTACATTTTTGATTATGTATACAAAAAAATACAACGAATATAATTATGATATTATTTTGACAATCTTGGGCACAATTGTCATCGTTTTCAGACAGAAACAGAAGTTGTTGCATTGCATTACAGCAGCATTACTTACGCATCGCTCTTCACGGTGAATCTTTGACTAAATAACGATTCGATCGCCATCCATTTGTAAGGTAGTTTTCTTGCTGAAGTTGGTTGATAGACATTTGTTTTTCATAACATCTCTTGTTAAGTCTCTCGAAATTCAAGATATTTGCATGGCGTGGTTTCGAACAATAATAATACTTGCCTGCCTAATCTCCAACAAACTTCTTGTCAAGAAATTCCTGCAAAAATATGTTATCTACCATCTTACAACATTACATCGATCAATCATTGTATATTTGCTTTAATATTATTGCGTTGATAGAACAATAAAGTAGCATAACATTTGAATATTATCATACCAAATAAGACATTAACTGCTGAATGCAGTAAAGATTTACGAGTTTCTAAATCTAATCAGCGTATATAATTAGTCCTAAACAGATCCGATCTTCTAAGATATTTCGAAATTAAAACGAATTCGTTTAAATGAAAGTACATATGCCTAATTTAATCTTTAAAGACTATCGGAAAACGAATGCTTTTATAGAGTTCTAAATTTCTAGCACAAAATGACTCTATTCTTTGTTCAACATACCATTCCCATAGTTATTTGTCTGGCATATGATATTAACTGTGCTTCAGAGATTTCAGCAGTTTCACTCAAATCTGAAGAAATGAAACTATAGATGATATTTACATACGACTATCAAAACATCGTTTAAAAGAACAATATGCATACATTTTGTACTAGCTTATGCAAGAAGTTAATCATTATTATTTATATACATTTGTTGTACTGAAAAGATCTTTTTAATTCGTTTGATGAATACTGCGTGATAACAATTAAAATTTAAGTTACTATGCATTGTTTTCTGTTTTATAATTCAGTCATTGACTTCCTTATTTACCAGAACTTCCACTTCCATCGCTAGTCTGTTTTTCAGGTCGGTACACCTGATCTTGCATATAACAGTTTGTTGGCTTTGTCATTAGTCCATATGGCGTAGATATAGAGTACATCAGCTGCAATAAAGAAATTAGTAACTTGGTAGTTAAAACTATTTATAACAATTAACATATTAACAATATTCAAGTATACCAATCACATTATCGATGATATTTATCCATTTTTCGTCGTTACATGAGGCATATAATTCTTATATAAACTGTTCATCAAATTTCAACTTCTAACTGCAGTCTTTTACAATTTAAGTTTTTGTTTTACTAAACCTTTACACGTTATGAGTAGGCATAGCAGAGTGTTTAACGCGTCGAACAAGAAGTCTAAACGTTGCTAGTCGAGTGGGCTTAAACACTGTTAGCAGCAAGTCGAGCAAGAAACTACATTCATTGCTTAGTACTGATGGGGTCCAGAAACGGATTCGTTCGCAAGTGTTTCAATAAGCTTGTAGCTTTCAACACAATGGCATTCAAAAGGTAAATATTTATTTTTCATTTTAGCAGTTTGCTTTTTCTAAATAACCTAATGTTTTAAGTGCATGTAGAGTAATTAGAAATTTTTAATGCAGTGTAAGGGAAACAACTTACTTTCTCTCTATATTTCCTGAGATAATTTCTTAAGTCCCCTAAGGCACAATAGTCCATGATGAGACATAATTTAGGTCCAGTCAAACAGCAACCAATGATGCTAACTATGTAAGGGTTGTGGCCCAAATTCTTCATAGCTTGTATCTCTAACAGGAAGTTCCTGGACTCATCACCGGTATAAAAGTCTTCACATAGATAAAATACAACGTTAGCAAAGATTTGTAAACAGTTAAGTTCACCATCGACAGAAGAATGTCTATCTGACTAACGCGAGTCAAGTTTAGCTTTATACATTTAAAAAAAATCTATACGACCTACATGAAAAATTTAAAGAATAGTTATTAAGCCCCTTAATTTTTTGAATAAAAGTTTCACTTTCTTAGACAAACTCTAAACGACTTATTGTCAAAGGCATGCATATATTTAGTTTTACTTAAAAAAGTCATTTTAGAATATTGAAGTATAAGTTATACTCCAATGAATTGCCATTCAAAGTAAATTTAGATAGTTATATGTCTAGTAATTATTTGCTTTAAGCAAATAAATATGTCTCAAAAGTTGATAAAATAACCATATTACAAATGTATTTTCATTTTATTATTCAAGAAAATGTATTATCAAATCATTGAAAAAGTATATAAGTTTAAAATAGGATATAAGTCGTAAAACGAGGAATTAAGTGAGTGATGGTTAAACATTGCAGACTTATGTTTATCATTTCAATAACAATTATTTGATTGTCCATAATTGTTACTTGATTGCGCAACCTTGTTCGAATTAACAAGACAGTGCTTAGGCGGGATAAAATCTTTATAAAAATAAAATTTCATATTAATAATATCTAATGCCACAAAATAAACATATAACAACAAGTGTGACTATTGAAGTACCTCTCAGCATTTTGACAGCTACGATAGTGCCCTGTTGGTTTCTTCTATCTTCAGGATTAGGATAATACTCTGCTTTGACAACTTTTCCAAAAGCTCCCTCACCGATAACAGAGATGAAATCTAGACAGGAATAATCAATCTCATACCCATCCATTGCAAACTGGGCTTTCTTTTCACTGTTTATATTCAAAGCCATTCCATCATATATAGGATTCATTTCCTGGGTTCAAAATACGACATTTATTAATTTATTTTCACAATATTCTATGAATTAACATAATAATTACTTGAATAAAGACTTTGTGAAAATATAATTTTTCTTATTTATTATTATTATTATCATCATCATCATCATCATCATCATCATCATCATCATCATTATTATTATTATTATTATTATTATTATTAGTATTATTATTATTTTTATTATTATTATTATTATTATTATTATTATTCCAAACTTATTCCTTGCTGGCTCATCAATTGCAGCATTGATCGTGAACGTAACAATACCAAAATTTTATTTCTTTACGCCAATAGAAATACATGTTCCAAAAGTACCTCAACTGGTCCAAATCGTCTCTGCGATGGATACCTCTTGTATCTCCTCCTCCGTTTTGCAATAATAAACCCTATTACTACTACTAAGATGATGAAGAGGACCAAAGGTACTAACACTACAGACAATATCTCTGTGATAGTTAGACTAGGTTCTGATTCTGAAAACAAGTTTTTTATGATTTTTTAAATTTCATTTTTCAATAATTATGTTTAAATAATCTCTCTTCAACATACATGCAATATCTGTCAATTTAGTCAATGATTGTGAAAACTAGAGTTTCTGTAATTGCAATATTAACCAATTCTGAGTTACTTTTCAAATTCCAACAATTAGTCCAAAAACACTTTAGAATAATAACAAAATAAAACAAAACTGAAACCATTCAGAACGCCAAGACGGCAGATAAAAAGCTGTAAGCTCGTTGTCAATGAACCTCTTAAACACTGATTGGAGGTACGGACAACAGAGTCTAAACACCTTATACCTTTAAGCATATGGATTTTATTATTTCTAAATTAATGTTATAGCATGTCATCTTACCTTTATCAGACTGCTCAGTACTACTTGGTTCCTCGGTATATGCATCGTCCGGGGTGTATAAACCTAAAATATAAACGAGCCCGATATCTAATAGTTTATAAGCAAGGTTAAGAAAAGAGATCATAAACAATCTAAACGATTTTATATACAGACATTCGTGATGGAAAGCATTACAATGTCGATGTGATTACGAATTCGTTTTATTTGAAAACAACTGCATCCATTGGTATCTTCTCTCTCATTGTTAGCATGTCGTAAGATTTGTTAAATTAAAGGAAAGCTAAAGTCACTTATAACAACTTCGCAAATTGTGTTTTGATTTAACTTTACTTGTCACATAAGAGAAAAGACATACGAACATATTGATTATCTCTATTTCAATAAGATTATATAAAACTCTCGAAAAGGGAATGTAGGCAATTAAAGATAGCTCTTGAACAAATAAAATAGCAAACATAAAAAAGAGAAAAAATATTCTTGTTTTTAACAAGCATGCAAATTGAAAAGAAAAACAAACCTAATTTCCATTATAAATAATACAAATTGAAATCATGCATCAAAGTCATGCATGTACCACAAACACAAGTAAAATAGGTGATTATTGTATCACAAGTAAAATATATGAACACTTCTACAAGTTTACAAATATATTTACATTCCACAAAACGTAAGCTTACAAAATATGTGTTGGAATACATAAAAGATTATGTAAGTGCATATAAGCAATATCATTTGAAGAGATTCGTAATTGCATAGTACCTCAAATGTAGATTATAAACCAAGAAGAGTAATAAAACTATCAATGACAACACGTTCTAAATTAATTTGGATAGTTAGTGTAAAAAACAAGGAGAATACAATTAATAATAACACAACAAAAGCATAGAGTTATTAACCTAAAAACTAATTGTATTAATTAAATGTTGCTTAGTTTTGTTAAAAGATAAAAGAAATGAACAATAAGGTTAGGAATTTGATTTAGAGGCGGAAAAGACCAGAAGGTGGATATAAAGCTAGAAACACAACATTAGTTTAGTTCTGGTAAGTGAGTCAAGAAACAAACTGCTTTGTGTTCTTTTACCAATGAAAACCATAAACATATATGCAGATCAAATAAATCTAAAATATTTCAGTTGCAGTTTGGAGGGGTAAAACTTAATGTGAAACAAATTTATACAATTATGATTTTGTAAAATCTTTTAAATTAAGAAACTGGCAGGAGAAAGAGGCAACTTAATTGTATATATACATGCACGTACATGTAAGTATCTGCTATAAAAATAAATCTAAAATGAAAGCAAAAATTGTGTCATGTGAGAAAAGCTCTAAAGTCAAATGCAAGGCATTTTTATCATAAACCTAATTTACTTCTGTATTTACTTAATTTAAGTATTTTCCATTGAGTGAAACCCCTGCTGGGGTCTGAGCCTTTACCGCACATACTTTATTACACACACTTTTAAGGTAAACACTGATCCATTTTTTTTGCCAAACATGGCATGTCATAAAAGATTTAATAAAAAAAACTTGATAACTAACGCAGACCTTTTAACAAATATGCTACCTAAATTACTCAACATCAAGATTTTAGCAATATAAATAGAGACCACCGTCGGCAACTGTTTATTTTATTAATTGTTCGTGCTATATATGAACAATGTTTCAAACATTGTAAATGTAGTTACCATTTAGAAATAAAAAAAATGCAGATAAAGAAAAACATCCATATGTATATATATATTTGCCTTGCTCTTAGAACGTAAAACAAAACTACAAATAAAAAAAAACCAACAAGTTTTAAGAATATTTTATATAGGAAATATTGCTCGCCTAGTGGTCACTAAGAAACGGTTAATGCAAATGTGGTACAATACGGTGTAGATGGTTTAGTACTCAAATCTGCAGTAAGAAATTATTCGAGACCTATGTTTATAAATTAAAGAAAATTTAAACATAGTGGGTCCGTGATAGGCACGGATACCCAATCACTCATGCAACGCTCTCATCCTTTTTACACAATTATAGATAAATTATCTGAGGAACATTCAAATACATAAATCTATCCAAAGTCAAAATAGTACCCATGCAACGACCCAGCATTCTTTCTCCACCAAAATATAACAAATCAAGAGCAAACTTAGCAGTATGTTAGTAAAAACCTACCAAAATACGTCCCTACCTTATTAGAAGCAATAATCAACATTCCGAAAGATACTTTACTAAAATAAATAAACTGATCATGGGATTACGAAATAAATACTGCCAGAAAGAAATCCATATAATTGTGCATGCTTTTCTTCTTTCTACGACAATGTCAATAGAGCAAATAAGCTCGCAAAGTGTTAATGAAAACTATGCAAATAACTGAAATACCCAATGCTGACAAAAAACCCATTATTTTACTGAACGTTCTTTTGTATGAGACATATTTCTCGTATTCAACTTTGCTCACTTACTTAGATAATGGACTAATTTTAGAAGATGAAAAGGGACGCATAATTTTCAAAGACAAGTTATCATACCGTATATATCATATAAATAGTTCAAAAATATATATAAACTACAGCCGTATTTCTATGAAATTTTTGACAATTATCACATTTTCTCATTTTTCATTATAAGAATTGCAAAAGAAGTCGGTTTAATACTATACCTTTTATTCATTAACCAAAGATATATATATACCAATTCAAGAACATAATGTTCCAATGATTGACTCCCGTAGTTTTGTACAATTTTGTACATTTTTGTACATAGAATGCAATTATATTTTTACTTTTATTTCTTTGAAAACATGTAAAGATTGTAAAACCTCAATGTTGAAAATTTACCAACGATATCATGACATGACACTGGTCACAAAATATAATAAAACTAATCAACATTAGTTTATAATGCGCATCTTCGATTCTGTAAACAATTCTTAAAAAAGGCTGAACGGTTAATACTAATTTTTCTACATAATAAAATTGAAATTTTCTGTGAAATCATAATAAAACCACACAATAAGGCGTATTTAGGTCTGGTATGTCAAATGTATGCAACTGTAAGTCTAGAAAATAACTTAACAATTAATACCTTATAGAATTATCTCTTTTTTCTGAAAGCTTTGTGGACTTTGTATGTATTTTACATGGTATATTAAGAAAAACATCAATTAAAGTTTTAAGTCAAAATGGCAAATAAACCAAACAAAGCCAGGTCATGATATTGATATGGTTGGCAACAATCAAGTGAAATAGTAATGGAATTTAAATATTTTCTTCTTAAATAAGACAGAATATGTCTAAATTTCATACTAACGAATACCCTTTATATGATAAATACGGTACATTCATTTTAATTGGATGTTTACAATCTCACCATTAATTGAGTCGTTCTTTGTACCCGTTTCTGCAAGATAGCCGTAAAGAATAAAACACAAGACTTATGTAATATGTTCTATGCTTTGTACATTGGACAAAGAAATTAAAGCAAAGTGAGGTTATATAACAAAGACTGTTAGTTATGTTATTAGTGTTAGAATTATGCAATAACTATATGACAAAGTATTATTTAGTCCTTTGAGTTCTGCATAGCTAGACATTGGTACAATATTTTATTATTACATTGATGCACGTTAGCGTATTTCCTACAATCCTTCTTCCGATTCAGTTTAAAACCTGAAAATCACGAACACACATTAAAAAGCATTTGAAGGAAGTTGTGCTTACTTTTCAACATCAAAAGCATTTAACTTTTGTTTTGCTCTTCGTTACTGTTGTGTTGTTTTAATATAAAATTATGTTAGAAAAGATTACTTTTTGCTAAAAATAAGCCAACTATCGCGCTATGGCTTGTAGAGGGTTACACAATTTTGGATAAAATATTTGTTCAAATAAAGAATATTTATGTTCTTAAACTATCAAAAGGGTTAAAATATTTTAGACGGTATAAAGTACAACAGGACAAAAATAAAAAAATAAAAATATAAAGACAATTTATTGTTCAATAAAAAAATTATTTATGTTCTAAAAATATTTATGGCTAAAATACCAATATTAAGAGAAATATAAATACATATATAATAAGATGGACAATAATTGCTATATAACAGCCCATAACACAGACTAAAACTGTGTTGCTATATTTAAATATAAAAGGACTAAGGTTCAAACAAACGTCGGATAAATAACAATGGAACTTCACTATTATACACTGACAAAAGATTGGTTGATGCTTTCTATTTTATTAGAGGGGTGATCAAATTGGTTAATTGGGGGATTATATACATGTACAGATATTCTTCGAATCAAATGGATGGACTAATGGATAATATAGATATACATGTAGGGAACATACATTAACACATAGATATTAATTAATTAGACGATCTCCTCTTGTATATTATTATAGTATATTCCCTGATGTGCATCTATACATCCATTTCATCTCTTCTAATATGTTTGAAACTATATTCTGTGTTTGTTTTTTCAGAATTATTTATTTTAAGTAAATGTATTTTGTGTAGAAAGCTATTACAACCACACTTTAGAATCCGTTCCTTTAACTTACAAGCGGAAAGTTTCAGGGAAACAACGGCTTGCCCCTACTGCGTTTTGAAACAGCATGAAGTCAAAAGTTCTGTATTTTCCATAGTATCTTTCCATTTGATATGTTCTATTGTGTATTACAGTGAATTATCTATGTTGTTAATTTGTCTATTTTCTTCCTTTTCTTTATTCATGTGATATTAAAACATTGTTACCATCCATCCATCTATCTATCCGTCAGTAACAACAATAGCTACGTTTTTAATCTGTGCCGTGTTACAATCAGGTGCTTCTTTTTAATTATGATGATCCATTATTCAAATTATTGCCATAAATATTTGTATAGTCCATATATATTTCTACCTCTCCAATATATATTCTATTTGAACATTAATATATTTTTTAATATAAATATATTTTATTGTACGATAATTATTTGTTTCTAATTATTATCCATATACATAATTTTCATAGACATGTACATATTTTGTTAATATCATAAATATGTTTTACAACATAAATATACTTTATTGAACAAACATTTTTGTTTACATTTTTGAACACTCAACACGCCATATGCAACAAGATCTTCTTTTCACCATACTATTTTTGTTTGTTTACTAACTAAAATTATATACAAAAACACATTTAAAATGAAAGCAGATCCGACAAAAAATTGCATTGTTATTTTCCTTTTTCTATATGTGATAGCACAACTATGCACTACACATTGCCTACACTATCAGTTTGCACAATCGTTTCTAGATAAATGGCGAACTATAGACAGGTTTTGTTATGTTTTTTCAAACCGTACATTCAAATGGGCAGACAAGCGTTCAACCGTCGACAGCCTTACTAGCATATACATGTCTGTGTAAAAACACGGACTGTAAGTATTTATCTATTTTTAACATATCCCAACTGTGTTCGATTAAATCAATGTGATGTGATGGATTCATAGTCAATATCCAAAGAAGCATGCTTACAAATTTCTGTACCTGTGCAAGCTTTACTTTATGTGAAATTTGACTAAAAGAAACACACTTTCCGATGAGATCCTGTATATTTTTTAAAACATCACAAAACGTACGTTTTCTCATGATAATAATTAATTTTAAGATACGCTTCGTAAATGTCAACATTTCGGCATTTAATATTCCAATCCATATCTTCAAAAATGCTTTTCTTTTAAATATATTGGGTATTAAACATTGAATGTCTTTAAAATTTGAGTAACGTCATCAGCCGTTCGCCTCTTTTTAATGATAACATCGACATCTACTCATCAGCAACGGCGAATAACTCAGAAAACCGTTTAACGAAACAATTTTCAGGGCTTTTGTGCTTAAGTAACTAGGAACGAGTAAAACTTTTTTGTTCAATTAACATATTCATTAATTCATAGTACTTTCTTATGGACCTCATGCTGACGAAATCCATCTATTTTTCAATAAATTTTAAATTGTCCGCCATATAAAATTAGTATGATTCTTACTGTTCTATCCAATAAAACCTATCGATTTTAAGAATAAAAAAAACATTTTAATTTTAAGAAAGATATCTACCTCGTTAGTTAATTTCCGTATCCAAAATATGTATGTATGTATGTATGTATGTATGTATGTATGTATGTATGTATGTATGTATGTATGTATGTATGTATGTATGTATGTATGTATGTATGTATGTATGTATGTATGTATGTATGTATGTATGTATGTATGTATGTATGTATGTATGTATGTATGTATGTATGTATGTATGTATGTATGTATGTATGTATGTATGTATGAATGTATGTATGTATGTATGTATGTATGTATGTATGTATGTATGTATGTATGTATGTATGTATGTATGTATGTATGTATGTATGTATGTATGTATGTATGTATGTATGTATGTATGTATGTATGTATGTATGTATGTATGTATGTATGTATGTATGTATGTATGTATGTATGTATGTATGTATGTATGTATGTATGTATGTATGTATGTATGTATGTATGTATGTATGTATGTATGTATGTATGTATGTATGTATGTATGTATGTATGTATGTATGTATGTATGTATGTATGTATGTATGTATGTATGTATGTATGTATGTATGTATGTATGTATGTATGTATGTATGTATGTATGTATGTATGTATGTATGTATGTATGTATGTATGTATGTATGTATGTATGTATGTATGTATGTATGTATGTATGTATGTATGTATGTATGTATGTATGTATGTATGTATGTATGTATAAACGTACGTACATACGTACGTACGTGTGTGCGTGCGTGCTTGTGTGCTTCTCTGTGTGTGTACATGTACATATATGCATGTGTAATTGTATGTGCGTGTATGTGTGTGTCTTTATGTGTGCGTGTATGCGTGTCTTGTTTGTGCGTTTATGTTATTGTCTTTATAAGAGTGTTATTTGTGTGTGCATGTGCGTGTGTAAGGAGCCCCAGGAATAAATAATGTCAGAGCTTCCATCGAGGTTTATGTCATTTAAGCTTCATTTAATTTCATTTTATTTCTTACTTAATTTGACATTATACATTTATTCCAGTTCCGGTTCCAACGCGCACCTTGTATAATATGCATTTAAACATGCGAACGGCTGATGACGTTACTCAAATTTTAGAGACATTCAAATTTGAATACCATTTATCTTTAAAAGAAAAGTATTTTTGAAGGTATGGTTTGGAATAGTTAATGACGAAATGTCGCCTTTTACGATTCGTATCTTAAAATGATTTATTAGCATGAGAAAATGTAGGTTTTTGTGTCGCATCTCATCGGAAAGTGTGGTAAATTTTAGTCAAAATTCACATAAAGTAAAGCTTTCAAAAGGCCAGAAATGTGTTAGTATGCTCCTTTGGATGTTGACTATGAATCAATTACATTGATTTACTCGAACACAGTTGGAATATGTTAAAAATAGATAAATACTTACAGTCCTTACACCGACATGTATATACTAGTACAGCTGTCGACGATTGAACGGTTGTCTGCCCATTTGATTGTACGGTGTGTTTTTATATGAACACTTCCTATCCAGTCTTAAAATTGTTTTACATATTATTGTCAGGTTTAAACCATTACATAGCTCACTGGTATTCAGCCCTCTGTTTCATATATTTTATCTCCGGACGTATTAATAGTCTCGGACATATTTTCGTTGTCTAGCGCGGCAAGTGATAGTGTTTTTATCACGGACGATACCAAATTTAGCCTAATTCCCACGAGCTATAAATGGCTGAAACCCAGTATGATTAATGTGTGTAGGTGACTAATAGGTAAATACGTTATCTTAGAATCAGAGCTGTGGATGATAATAATATATAATGATGCTTTAGTCCTGATAGTTTTCCTTAGGAAATAATTCGACAAGTTCAAAACAAACAAATGAAATATACTTTAATGTCTAATGATGTTTTTCTTCTCAATTATGTGAAATGAAACAGAAGTAAACGTTATACCACATGATTTTGATCAAGAAATAGACAAGGTATGTGTAACATGCAAATATTAGTCAAATGTGAAATAAATAATCACTTGCAATCATGTTAGTTTACAAAATGGGCTATGCAGATCACACAAATTCACAGTTGATATCTATTCCACTTATCGTTTCATGTAGATAAGAACTTATATTGATTAAAATATATTAAAAATCAATTACGATATTATCTATGACAACTAATAAAAATGATTTAATCTAAAAACATAAAAAACATGGTGGCTTCAGTGTGATACATTATAACATGACTTAACAATTTCAATTGTTGTGATAAGTTCAGACACGTGTCACGTGCCAGGTATTAACAAGTGACATATAACTTAACTGTTGGTAATATTTATGTAAGTGTATCGATACAATATATCTATTTTTCCACTTCATAATCATACAAAAACTGGATAATAATTGCTTTCATAAATTGGCTTGGATAGTAAACTATCTTGAATTCATACCTATATAATTTTATATTAAAAGAAATAGTGTTTGATTGTGTTAACAATTAAGCACGTGGTAGCACGCGCAAAGCATGTGTAAAAATAAGTATTAGCAGAACGCTAGCCCTTGAACTACATGCTCGCCTTCCTAAATGCTGGCCACCAATAGAAAAACAGTATCTAAAACACCTCTCCAGGTTTGTAACAATATCATAAAATATAGAGAATATCTTAAAAAAGTAAAAAATATCAAACTATCGTCAATAAAGTTGAAAGTGCACACCTGCCAACAGCAACAACATTACTATCGTTAATAAGTGATCTAACATACAGCAAAAGCCACGTGAGCATGTAACGAGCAGTTAGTATCTAATACATGAAGGCATCCATTTCATTTAACTTTAATAGTGTCAATATCTCAATATATTCATTGTGCCTGAAGGACGTTGAATATTTATATTCATTGATACCTCTTAACAAATGTAAATGGAATACAAATGAAGACGAATGATTACTTTTTCCGTGCTATAATGGATCATTTGTTTAAAGAGAAATTGTTCTCCGATTGTGTGTATCATTATGCGATTTTGTTGAAATAAAGTATTTAAAGATAAACCTCGCAATTAACGTAATGGATGCCTAATCATAATCAATGTTCTAATGTATATCAAAGACGGAAACATTTTTTGTTAAGACTATCAATTACTAGGATAAAGGTAGGTAAATCTTACATACCTATGTACACTTTGATAAATTCACTATCTCCCTTTCCTCCTGTTGTTACAGCAGATAATTCAAAGCTGTAGAGGTTATGATTGTGAAGATTATACAGTGTTACCGAGGTTGCAGACTGAAATAATAAGTTGTGCCACTGACATATATTCAATAACTCATCAAGTATGTATATCAAAGGACAATATTTGCTTCTATTATGAAAATAGTGAAACAAAAATGTTCAATAATTATAATTAATTCAAAAAATTTCATTTTTATTTTATTTTTATAATATATCAACCTTACCAAACAACACAGCATAATAGTATGTTTGTGATAATATACAACAGCGTCACATGTCTAAAAGTTAGAAATGGTGTTGTACATAGCATACGCGTAACTTTACTAAACAAGATATATGTTGTATAAAGTAGACAATTTCAATGTTTTCATTTATTAATAAGGACATTTTTTGTCTTTTAGAGTATATTTAATAAGTAAATTTCATTTTCGTGCAAAATGCTACGTCATCAAATTTTGAATTTCGAGTAAACTATACATATTATTAGATATTATAAGACGTACACTTCTGTCAGATAAATCGATTACTTGAAGAAATATACATAATAATCTAAAAATAATTATCTCAATCCCCCTAAATGACAGGCACGTGACGCGTATATGCTTGAAATGAAACACCTCTGACAGAGGTATCCATCTATTTTTGATGATGAACATTACATTTCACAGATTCGGCGTTCCTGCTAAATATCAGGCATAATACATTTTGGCTATCATTACCCCTATATCTCTGCATCTTCGAAAATAGCTTAAATAGCAGTTAACGCCCAGTGTCTGATAACTATGATCGGATAAAACCACCAGAGTTGGCAAATGTTTGCAAAACACTTCCTCAATATTCAAAGAAATTATCTTACAGCATTTAAAAAGACTTCTCCTTTATGCGGTTCGAGATGTTTTGCTACATCAAACGGAGGCTCCTTCCGGTAGACTAAGATGTAACGCAGTACGTCATTTCCGTTGTGCGTGTGGTCCGGTGGTTCCCACAATAATGACACGTTGACAAACTTAACATTCAAATCCATGTGAGCAGGTGTGAGAACTTCCAATGTTAGATTTTTTGGTTTCTCCGGAGCTTAAAAGATCAAATTAAGGATTAAATATAGGCGAGTGTAAAAGAAGAAACGATGATAGAAAATGCAACCACTTGCATTTCATGCACTAAAAGCAGTCTGATAATACGTTATTATATTATTATCTCCCTTCACAAATATGCCAGCGTTTTGGGAGGTCAGTAATACAATATATGTCATTATAAATGAAAACATAAAATATGTCAAAAAGACAAAAAATATGTGAAGAAAAGACAATAAAAATGGATCGTACCAAAAGCACATTTCGCATTGAAAAATGGAGATAAAATGGTGACCTTGAGATGTAATGTATGTTATGTTAAATACATATATTTTGGTTATATAGGTTGTATCAGTATACATAGCTCTTGTTAACCTTGACAGATATAGGTCGTCAGTACAATACGTAACACGTTTATCTTAATATATTTTTGTCAGATTAGAGATATGTCGTAAGATTTGATCATATCATGCACTCGAAGTATACCAAATTCGACATTTTACTATGCATTAAATACAACGGTTGTCATTTGCTCTCAGAGAAATTCCTAGATTACATCATTTTGCAGTTGTTTTCATATAAATGTCAGAAACTGAACCTATCACGAGCATGGTGATATGCAAATTCCACACAAAAATAATACTGTGACGTCTACAGAATCATACGATTGTAAAATACTATTGATGATGATGATAATTAAATGATACATCGTATGAATATATGAAATATCTGCTGGTCGCTATTTTCCCGTTTTCATCAATTATGGTAAATATTAAATCCATGATACCGTACCTGGTGGCATTGTCATAAAAATGCTATACGAAAAGGCATTATTATGTTTTATAATATGAATAATTATATCCTTACCACATACTGAATGGTTGTACCCCGTGGCTTCCAAACAGTTGGGTGTTAAAGCGTACACTATTTTTTCATCGCTTGTGTGTTGGAGGGCATCATCTATACTGTACAACCGAATGGTGTAGTTCTTTGCAAATTTTAAATTATCGATCCGGTAGCTAAATTTTCTTGGTACCTAAAGACAATGTTAGCTTTGAATTATAATAATATATAAAAATATTTATTTCACCTATTCAAAACAAACATCCGTCGATATGACTAAGTGATATTTAGAAACAGTTTTTTCTAGTAAAATATTCAACATGAAAAGTGCCTATAAATACAGACTTCATTTACGAATAATGATAACTTAAATGCCTTATAATATGCATTATCTAAATAGGGAAAGCCCTGATGGTATAAAGATAAACTTTAATATAGTTAATAAACATGTTATCTGGCACGTACCTAGCTATGACCTTTTATTTAACCTCTGACGTAGATTTTATTAAAACAATATGTATATGATGTACGACTGTAGGATACGGCATTGCGTTATACTTGAAACGCTTGTTAAAAGATCGATTATAATCATTCGAATTATTTATCAGTTGTGTTTTAATATCATTGAGATTATGAAAAATTATTTAGGCCTAACTTTACTTTGTTAAACATCTACGTTCTTGCCACAATGGTGTAGCTATAGACTTATATTTCACAACTTATAAAATGTAAACAATAAACTCCCAAGGTTTACACAATGTAATAAGCCAACATAAATCATTATTAGATCCGATCTTTTCAATTTAGCGAAGCTTCAATATTGTCTTAACAATCGATATCAAATCACTTTTGTATTTCGTCCAGTCTCATTTTCAATTTTTCACAGTAAAAAACTCATATCAATTTCGTATTATACTCGAAGTAGCCTATCAAAGTTTAAGTGTCAAATATTTGGTGGTGTTAAACAAAGATATCAGTACAAAACTGATTCTATTGGTATCGTACACAGCTGCTAAAGCCATGAAAGATTCCGTTAGCGCCACGTCAAATTTAGCTTTGACAACAGTGTACGGGTCCAATAAAATCCAGTATGGTACTCATGGTACTACATATTATCATTGTCTGAAAATTGTAATGTCATTGGACAAATAACTTAACCAGACTATATACATGTATATACAGGTAATATTTAGTTTTCAGAAACTAAAACGAAACGAATAGAAACTTTATTTCCCGTTTTGCGCCAATTCTATACAGTTTAATGAAGTGATGATTTTGGCAACAAGTATAACACAAACATGTTAAATGAAAACTGTATGAAACAAATGATAAAGGTCGTATTCAAAATGTATACAAGCAAGTATTAATTAAATATTTAAATGATAACCGTTTTCATATAATTTCAAGAGAAAAACACAGATCATGTCTATGTGATGCATATTTACAGCCTTTGTAGAAACAATAAAGTTTCCCGAGGTTGGCATTTATATTTTGTTGGCAGCTTGCCAGGTTTAGTTTTGGGGATTGTGCCAGGACCGCTTAATTCCGTCTAGTTTGTTTGCTAATTGAGCATACAATTGTCTGTTGTCTTTGGTGAACTGGTCTGTCTTCACGTTCTTGTAATCATAAAAGGAACAGCTCTTGTGATGGAGATGCCTTAATTATAATTATGGCTGTCTTACTTGTCAAGAATTTCTTAGATTTGCCAGCAACAAAGATATCATAGCACATAAAACTGACATCATTTAAACATTTAAAGGATACGCATTCAGCAAGAATCATATAAAATGTTTAAAACATTAATTCTTTTGTTGTAAACAAAACTAATATTTATGTTTTAGAACCTTCATTGGTCATCTTAAATGTCACATACTGTTGTTTCAACTCATAAATAATATGTATTACGGTTAATGGAAAAGGTAATTGCCTTACGTATAATGTTAATCTACTTAATATTTTATGCATTTTATTTTCGTTACATACAAATATATATCAGTAAGCAACAACTTAATGTATATATTCACATATTTCCGTGAAACAAAGATACTAAACAGTATTAATCTTTTTAAAGATCAGCTAAAGGTACAACCACAGTTTAAAATACCAATCATTCTATCTATTCAATGTAGTTATCTGTAGGTATAATGTCTAGTTATCTATAGAAAAGACAGAAAAATATGGCAAAAGAATTATTCTCAAAATATATTACAACTTTCTTTGAGCAATCTATGAAATCGTAATAAAAACGAATTGCAAAAATAGCAAACATTTTAAGATGGCGAATATAACAATAAATTTATAGCTAGGGTCAACATCAAAATATTATTTTACAACTCATTCAACATTATAAAGACAAAGTATCTGTAAGAAATGAATTCTTGTATTCAAATATGTTTTAATAATGGTTTTATGATATATTAGATGCTTATCATTGGAAGGAACAAGCGCTGAATGTGCAGCTATATGTTGAAAGATACCAAATATCAAGAGACTGTGATAAGAAGTTGCTGAAAATCTGTTACGAAAATTTCCCCCGCCCGTCCGCCGCCCGACATTAACCATACTAACCCGGGTTTGCGCATGTGCAACCCGGCAAGAAATTGTAACAAAACATCAACAAGTTTGAAAATGATAAATGATAGCATTTTGGTGCATATTGGGCCTTTAAAATAAATGCTTATTATAAATAAACAAACGTTTCATCCCAGAATGCCAAAGTTTTTTAACTTAATGATTTAACTCAGCGTTTTATGATGTCAATTATAGTTGGATATTTTAAAACGTCTGGATGGTTCCAGAAAGGAAGGTTTATACGCATATTTGTGAACCTATATACCATTAATGTCACCCTTGTGTGCATTTAGATGTATCTATATTTTAACGTGTTTATAAAATGATAAATCGTATTAACAGCTAAACTTGAAATGAGCCGCGTCATGACAAAACCAACATAATGGGTTTGCGACCAGCATGGGTGCAGACCAGCCTGCGCATCCGCGCAGTCTGATCAGGATCCATGCTGTTCGCTTACAAATCCTAAAACAAGTAGAGAAACTGATAGCAAACAGCATGGATCCTGATCAGACTGCGCAATGGTCGCAAAACCATTATGTTGGTTTTGTCATGGCGCGGCTCAAATGAATGTTTGTTTTAAAATACACCTCAAAGAGATTACCATAATGTTTTTACGACAGATGACACGTTTTTCCTGCACAGAA
The DNA here is from genome assembly GCF_026571515.1 of Ruditapes philippinarum. Classification (NCBI taxonomy): domain Eukaryota; kingdom Metazoa; phylum Mollusca; class Bivalvia; order Venerida; family Veneridae; genus Ruditapes; species Ruditapes philippinarum. The sequence continues at coordinate 117 of NW_026856672.1, read as the reverse complement.
TTTTCATGAGTGTGAATAGAACATTTGAAGCAGAAAATTAAACATATAATTTGAAATGCAAGTTATATCATTAATAAATAATTCATTTTTGTGTCGTCGTTTTGTTGAATTATTGCG
>NW_026856671.1:0-40757 GCF_026571515.1 Ruditapes philippinarum | reverse complement strand
AGTTAAAGCATTATTACAAGAGTAAAGGCAGACGTTGAAGAAATAGAAAAAGAAGAAAATATTTTATTTTATTAGGATAAACATATTAAGAATCTTATTACACAGAATCTATACATAAACAATACTATCATAAAATTCAAAATGGGAAAATAACAATAAACAACATCACTGATAAAGAGCTATCATCGGTTTGTGTAAAGGAGTGTTTCCCCCTTTGGACATGTTGTACAGCTCACATTCATAAATTGAATCATTGACATGTCTGCATTAATATAAATTTGAAGAAATCCTTAAAAATGACGTTTAACATTGAAAGTAAAGCTAATGAAGTTTTCATAAAAATCATTTCGTTCTACGCTTTTTCTGCCTTTTCCTCGTTTCTTTCCTGATTTACTTATTTAAAGTTGCAAGAAAATGATGTTCCAACATATTACACTTATCAAAACAGTCTAAAAATACTTACATCCGGGTTTCTGTTTATATTCCTAATACATATATTGTTATATGATAAAAAATTAATCGACACTTGCGGTTATAATTCGACATTTTTGTAGAATTACAGAAGCAGGATATAGTTATGCAACAGGATAGGCCTATAACAAGTTTTCCTTGTCTATTGTTTATTGTACCACGATTTGCTTTATCTTTTATATGTGAAAAATCTAGTATATGACATACGAGATTAAATTTGATATTTTATCTCAGAAAAGCAATGGGGAATTTTGTTATAAAGTAGACTTCCTTTTCTCATCTTTATGTTATTCGCTATGAGATGATAATAAACAATTACAACAATTGAAAAAAGAATATAAGAAACCCCCGCAAAAAAGTGTCTAAGTTAGGAATGTTTGGTTGTCATTAATTAATATTCATCATTAATTTCCTTGTAGGATTCTATGATTTTCTATTTTCTAATGGCGTTTTATGTTTTTTTTTTTTTTTGCGCGAGTGCTCTGTCCCGTTAAGTGTCCAGCTGGAAATCTTGCCGGTGGTCGTGTGATGGGGGATGCGTTCATTGAATGCCTCCCTTCCTTGTTGATTGAATGCCTCCCTTCCTTGTTGATCTTGTTTGTCACAAGTTAAGATGTCTAATGTAATAAATGTAGATATCTCTTAAAAAGTGGTTCGAAATAACATGATCTACTAAAACAGATTTCATATTTCATTATAGTATGATTATTTTAATTCTTTGAAATCGTATATGGAAAAACGAAAAAGAATAAAAAAGAAGAACACTGGAACATTCCATATTCTTCAAACGAAAACATAATGATGAATATAGGAAAAAATAAAAATAACGGTTTTCTCGTTCACTTAAAACATTGCATTTATTGTTCAAATGTAAATCATTATTAGTATATAAATACCTAGGAAAAGGATTTACTGGTCAATGTCCAAAAAGGTCTTAGTGTCCCTCTTACCCCTTAAAATGGTATGATAAAATAAAACACACACACTATCACACACAATCAACGTTAATCACGAGATGCTTTATTTTGAAATGTAGATATTAAACTTTAATTCATTTCTATCAAAGAACAATTAACTTAGCTTTGCTATTTATATAAAATAGTATAAACTGCAAACTCTTAAAATTCACTTAAGTATACCTAAATAATATATATGTTTTATATATGTAATTTTCGTTATATTGTGTTATCATTTATCTTTGACAATCTTTTGATGTCACTTGCTTTACCAAGTTTAATCGTATTATTCATTCAGATATACTTTTACGTAAATCTGTCATATTATGTAATCCAACTGAACTTAATGGCCCTAGGTAACTATCAAACAATACTATAAACAGTTTGCATAGTTTTTGTAGTTGGTTTGTATCATATTTAAGTAACCGACCCAGTGTTTACATCATGAAGGGAACGTATATGTTAATTTATAAAAACAAACAATTTGATTAATCGTCTTTTTTTCTCTATATTGTGGTGTCATCATAAGTGTCATATTCAGGATTTGACAACGAAAAAACAAAAACAAGCAACACATTATGAGCTTTGTATTATGTGTATATCTGCAAACTTACTTCATACCGAAATTGTACGATGAAATATCATACATTGACGATTATTTTCTTGTATACTTACAATTATGCTCATCACCAAGCTAATAACACAGAAATTTATTTAAAAAAAAACAGCAACAACGACAACAACAAAGACACACAAAAATATTAGTTGACTGATCATAAACTCAACTTTTATAAATATTTCAGATAAAACTTTATACACTTTAAGACATGTACGGGTAGTTTTCTTCACTGTGATTTTATGACTTTCTTCACTTAATAAATAATTATTAATCAAATGAATTTATAGGGAATATCTTACTATTATGTGTTTATAACTTATAGCATAATTTGGATTACTTTGAAATGATTTATCTAAGGTTATGATTATTTACAGGGTAGCAAAAGTCCTCTATTTCTTGTGAATCATCAAACGTTAGCGTATCAAATACTGGAAAAAAATTACACGATATAGTTTTTAAATGTTTATATTTCTTTTCAGCGAATAGTGAATTGCTTAATAAACGGCTGCTGTACTATGAACCTTTACATTTTGAACATGGAAGACCTTCACCTTAGACACACTCAAGTCGGCAAATCGGGAGACTTACTGCGGTTCAAGTTTTCTTCTTTCAAAAGGTGAGTAGAAAAATGTTACAATGTTTCTTTAAAGGACAAAAGTTAATGTCAGCCGATAGATTGCACCTAAACACTTAGTCTATTCTTTTGCAAAGCTTGGCATATTTTGTCTTTAAATATCATTTACAAAACCAGTAATTGCAAATATTTGACGATAAAGAATAAGCATTAGATCACACCTTATTGACTTAAATTGAATTAAAGAGGAATTATCATTTATCATCAAACATCATACTTCATCATAAAAAGAAAATCATCCTTCCTTGAATTAAAGAGGAATGATCATTTATAATCAAACATCATACTTCATCATAAAAAGAAAATCATCACACCAGATCTTTCATTTGTTTATACAGGTCATATCTCCTTTTTACAAATATCAAAATATAATATTAGTTATAAACATTTTGACACGCCAAATCTCTCATGTTTTTAAGTGAAAAGATAAAAGGCAAGTCATCAGCGGCAAATATCAAAATATAAATCCACGTCCATTATACATGTCGGTACATACAAAGATATTAAAAGTCTGTCGCCTATTTATACCAAATCACGTAATAACATTTCATTAATAGCTACAAGCATTAAGAAATATAAAAGCAGTTTGTTTGGAGCCAGTAAAAATTATTATATAAATTTGCATAGAAAAACTAAAAATGACAATACAATGTAATGATTGTCTAAAGTCTTGACCGCATTAGTTTTACAAAGATACCAATAGAGATTAGCATTAATCTTTGAGGCAAAAAAGAAAATGGTGGTGACAAAATTAAAAAAAAAAACGTTGTGTTTTCTACCTATAAATATGTATGATTCTACTAAGTTAACGTCAATTTTATATATTCATTGCAATCAATTTTCACAAAAATGTACAGATTTCGTGTCATGGAAGTATTTTAATTTATCTACCCAATAACATACATGACAATGTTTTTCTGCGTGTGATCTCGGAAAATAACTTTCATACGTGAAAAAAACAACATGTTTTCGTTTTGTTTTTATTTGATAGATCTTGTGCCAACTGTTTACGTTTGTCATAAAATGCAATTTAAATTTGATACAATCTTAAGAAAAAGAAATAATGAATGAAAATGGTTAATGTCAAACTTTCGACAGTCTCTTAACTAGTCTGATCAAAAATAGTTTTAAATTATCACAAGTTTCTGTCTGGGCTTATCAGGCCAGTAATGATGCTTATTTATTCACTTATCATATTTTACGTATTTTATCGTAAACTTCATCTTACAAAATGTATTTGTAGTAACAGCTTTGTTTATGAAAAGTAAAAACATGATTCAAAAATTTTAACATATGCAAAAAGCAAATTGAAATTATCTGGCTTATCAGTTATATATAATCTTTTATTCCACTTTTCAGTGACTGATATAACAATTAATTAACACATTTACATGAGAACATAACATAATAACATACGATTACTGATTATATACACGAAAAGCATGTCATACACAATGTCATACATTAAATAAAGAGTTACATTATATAGAATTATAGCAACCTGCATACACAATGTTAACTTATTAATAAGCACATGATATATTGTCAATGTTCGACATAATGGTATTTACTGAATATTTTTTATGCACTTTTACTAAATATTTTCCCGATTACATTTATAACTTATCGAAAACACGAAATATAAGTGTCATGTATAGGAACATTTAGTATGGATTTATTATATTGCATTTAACCTTAGAAGTCTAAGATAAACATCCTCTCATGGAGAATGTTATTAGAATGTTCTAGAGATTACTTTTTATATTCCATCGTTAGGCCGTGAACGTATTTACAACATAGGTTAGTGAAGCCTTTTTGGAGTTCTGGATTAATACCAAAGACAGCCAATAAATTGGAATCAAAGAGTCCTCGCAAGAATGCTTCCGAGTTAATTCTAAGAAAATAGCTGCAAACTTCAGAGCTAAATTTCTGATCAATTGAATGTGTAGAGCGTGTCCGTTCACGTGTATATGTATCACATTCAGCTAAGATATGTCTGTTTATATCACTAGTTTCTTGTAGACATTTTGTACAGGAATAACGTGTATAAAACTGTCGATATAGAAGTATTTTCGTTGCACTTATAGCATGTTTAATCTCACTGTTTGTATTTGAAAACAGCCATAAATGTAAAGGCGTTACTGATTGATGAACTGCTATAAATCTGTCAAAATCTCTATCACTGTTAATTCTTTGTTGCCACATGTTGTTTTGTGTATGTGTAATTGCCTTTTTAATAGTATTTTTCCACGAGTATTTGCATGGAAAATGTGCATGTTTCATGTAGTCAGAAATGAAATGGAATAATCCGTATTTGTACAATAGTCTGCATATTTCGGGAACAAAGCCGCGTTGATTACAATAACCTTTCATAACAAATAAGTTAAGTCTGTAATTAAATAGTTTTCTTGACAGATAGAGTGTTGGTATAGTACACAGTTTTTGTAGGAAAGTTAGCTTTCTCTTTCAATAGTAAACCATCCCAGTGTGCTTACAGCCATGTCCTTTCTAGTTGACTGTGGGAGATGTTGTATTTGTTTCGCTGTCAATCGTTCAAATCGTTGGATCTTTACAATGTTAGTATTTAAAAAAGGTTATGCCATAGTTCAGCCACATAGAGAAAGGTTGAAAATGATAAATAGTTTTCTTGACAGATAGAGTGTTGGTATAGTACACAGTTTTTGTAGGAAAGTTAGCTTTCTCTGGTCTATGTCTGCTTCAATAGTAAACCATCCCAGTGTGCTTAGAGCCATGTCCGTTCTAGTTGAGTGTGGGAGATGTTGTATATGTTTCGCTGCCAATCTTTACAATGTCAGTATTTAAAAAAGGTTATGCCATAGTTCAGCCCCATAGAGAAAGGTTGAAAATGATACTTTTTTTACTAATGATGCTAGGGCCAGTGGATTTATATCACCAACATTGTTTTCTAGGGATAATATTGAAAAAAGTGACGATTGTCCATTATGTATACGTTGATCCATTGTATCTGTTACACTTAATGTCTTATTAAATTTAATTCCAACATGCACAACGATATCACATGATGATATTTCAGAATGACCAAAGTTTGCTTGAAATAAATTGTCAGAAATTTTTCCGCCAAACTTCAATACACAACATTTGCTAAAGTTAAATTCATATCCACATGTATTTGCGTATGTGTTAACAATAGCAAGCTGGTTCTCTAGGGATGTTAACGATGGACTTGATAGTGTCAAATCATCGGCAAGTGTTGGATTGCCACATGCAATATAATCGGTTATAATTCCATGTTTTCAACTTTCAAGATTTTGTAAAAGCTCATCAATAAAAAGTAGGTAGCTCCAAGTAGACATTATCCCGCCCTGTCGAATGCCCTGTAAAACTGGGAATATATCTGACGTAACGCCATTAACGGTGACGCAGCCAAATATATCTTTATAACTGTTAATTATGAGTCGCAGAAATTTACCTTTGATTCCTAAGTTATGCATTTTCATGATAATGGCACTGTGTCTCACATTGTCAAAAGCACCTTCAGTATCTAGGAAAGCGGCATACACACTAGAGTTACTCTCGGTGTATGATAGTACAGCTTCTTGTAAATTGAAAGATGCGGTTACTGGTCCTAAATGTTTTTGATACGCATTTTGTTGTGCGCTCGGAAATTTTCGCTGCTTTGAGGCTGTCCATGTTGTTAAACGACGATGAAGTACTAGTTCAAATAGTTTATAAATAACTGGCAGAAGGGTTATTGGTCGATAACTTTTTGGTTCTGTTCTAAGTTTCCCCTCCTTATGTATTGGAATTATTACTCCAGATTTGCATGCTCCAGGAATATAACTACATTCAAGCATTATGTTGAAAAGTTTTAACAAGTATGAAGCTAATGTTTCACCTCCATGAATGATGTGCTCGGTTGTAATAGAGTCAAGACCTGGTGCTTTACTACATTTCATGTCACGAAAACAGTCTTTCAGCTCGTTCATGGTAATTTCATTTGTCAAAATGTCATCTTCTGAATAGTCATCGCTTTCTTCGAACATTCTAACACTTTCATCGAGATTATTCAAAAAATCATTGTCAAAGCGTTCATTATTTTTCGGGGTGAATACATTGGCGTAATAGTCTCTGAAAGTTTTCGCAATTTCAGCAGGTTCTCGAGTAAGATGGTCTCCACGAGAGATCTCATTAACTGGATTAGATCGTTTACCTTTTCTGCGTTTAATTAAACTCCAAAAGAGCCTCATATCACATTCAGCAGTTTCAATTCGGTCACCGTAGTATTTTTTACTAACATCCGAAATAGCGTTTTTCTGAGCATTTATGAATATGCGTTTTGCCGCTTTGTAATTTGTAAAAAACACATTTTCTCTTCCTCGTGGTTTGCCTTGTTGAAGCCATTTCAAGCGCTCAGTCTTTTGTCGTTTATATGCAGCCTTAACATCTGTGTTCCAGTACGGTTTAACATGATTGTTAAATTTACTTATAGGAAGTAACATATCAGAACAATTTTTTATGCATGTAACAACATGTCTATATAAATGCTCAATATTTTCTATTGTATAGCTCAAATTTGAGATGTCGAATTCTGATACCATCGTATTGAGTAAATTGGCATATGCTAAGAGATTATCAGGTTTACACTTGTTCCATTCTACATATGGAGTATGAGAGACATATATATGAGTCAGTGGTAAAACACATTTAGTAAGTATCGGTAAATGGTCTGAAACAGAACAACATGCATCATCAAACACATGGCAAGATTTAACAATATCATATTGTGACTTACTAACTATAATATAGTCTAAAGTTTTTTGAGTATACTTTTCTCCACTAGTTGCACAAAGTTTTAGATTATTTATGCTTAGAAATTGTTTATAGCTTTGCACTCTGTTGCGATGTGTCTGTATTTCATTGTCTATATCAACATTCATATCACCACAATAAATGACATTTCCTTCAGCAGAGTATAAATCATGTAATCCTTGTAAAGCATCTAAATGTTGTACATAATCTTCAAATGTATAATAAACAGATGGCATGTATATACAGAACAAAAATGTTGGAATAGAGTTTTCTTGTGATATTTTAATGCCTAAAATGCGACTTAAATTCGCGTTCGGTAAGATATCGACATTAAAACTTAACGATTTTTTATGTAAGATGCTTACACCACCTTTACCACATTTCATGTTTGAGTCAACAGTTTCACAAATAGTGTGTGCACGATAATCTGAGTGGATTGTTTCTAAAAAGTGTTTACAGTTGGGTTTGAGTTAATGTTCTACTAAACATGCAAAATTAATGTCATATTTGTCTAGTAGGTAGCTTATAGAGCCCGCAGACGACATTGCACCGCGAACATTCCATGTAAGAATATGACAAGAAAACGTTTTGTTTGTAGAAACTATTGTGAGATAGTGTAATGCTGTGGATAACAGTAGTAATACATATATTTTACTCAACATAGTTTTCTTCATAGTTTTGCTCTTTGTTGTTGTAGTTCGTGTAAAATTTGGACTCCCATTTTGCTTCCGAGTACCAGCGACGGCGATAGACTTTTTGCGGCCAGAAGTCTCTATTTTCAACAACACGGCAATCAGATTGGTATATTGTAAGTTTAGCCGCAAGCGATCCACGTTTTGTATTAATAAGCTTTACAGCGGCTGGTGTAACATTTTTACTTTTGAGATATTCAATTATCCCTTCCTTGTTCGAATATGTAGCTATACCACCGACATAGTATCTACGCGTGCGCCTTGAGTGGACACTTTCGAATATAGGTTCATGTTTGTCATGGTTATCTGTGTTGTGCTGCGCGTTTTGAAAGTTTTCGAAATTTGAGTTTGTGTCTTGTCTTTCGTTGCGGTTATACGCAGTATGATCTTGCGGTGAAGAATAATCATTGCTTTGTCGTTTTGAAACCATTACTGGTATTAAACGACCAGAATTATTTGCAGTTTGTTGTCGTGTTTCTTTACCCAATGACGTCGATGTATCGTTTCGGTTTGTTGAGCTTTTGTTGTTCTCTGATTTCTTTGCAGCAAGTGATGCGAAAAGCGAAGTTATATCTGAGTCAATTCGAGTCGTATTTCTTTCTTCGGTATTGTTTTCCTTTGACTGGTGTTGCTTGTTTGTGCCAGAAGCTATCTCAGCGTAGGATGCCCTTATGTGAGGTTGTTGTTGTAGCGTCTGTTGTTGTTGTTGGCGACGCTCTGCATGAGAAACATCGTCTGATTGTTTTGAAAGTGATGAATTTCTGTCATTAATTTTGTTGATTCCCTTAGTCTCCGATTTTCAAACGTAGAATCTGTTGATTGCTTTTTCAGAGAAGCGATTTCTAAGTTCAAAGACTTAAGTGTTTGCTTCAAAACGGAATTTTCGTTTTTCACCGTGTTCATGTCTTGCTATATTAACTGGATACATGATCTCAATTCGGCTAACTCCTGCTGAACCGTTTTGCTACATTGCATAGGTTGTAGATCATATTCATCTTTCTTTTCGGATTTTGTTTGTGCTCTTCGCTTAATAAAAACATCGTTTAATACACGAGCGTCTTTGTTATTAATGAAGTCTTGTAATGCATAGCAATCGCTAGCGTATCTTTCACAGCTTTCTTTCGCGATTGTTGTCCTTCGTTGAACCAAAGGACCTTTCGGACAATGTTCAAAGTCGCGTGCTCTTTTCAGTAGAATGCTTCTATACATACAAATATCGTCATCATTTTTACGCGCAGCGCGTATCAGTTTCTCAATATATTCATCCTTTGGCTTATTAAAAAGAATCTCATCTAAGACACTGAAGAATTCTTGATTGCAAATTGGCTGGCTATCTAATATATCTAACGATTCATTTAAATATTGAGTATCGTCTAGTTGATAATCGCACTGCAAGCTGTTTTCCTGTAGCTTAACTGCTGTCAGTGTATGTAAATCATTTGAGCTGTTATTGAAAGGATCATTTATATCGCAACCAAACACGTGTGTGGCCGTCGGGGCCGCCGGCATTGACAGATCAACAGAGTGTGTTAATTGTCTAATATTCCCGCTTAATGGAGGATAATCTGTAGCGTATCCAGTTGCCATCACTTTTCCGTTAAAGGTTCAGAAATAGCCGTTATGCCCTCGGGATATTGTTGACATTTTTTATCATGACCCCTCTACCTGCGATGTTTGAATGTATTTTTCTGCAGACAAACGATAATATTTTCATAGTCTGTATGGGCTTCAAATAGTTTCTTGCCCGACAATTTACTTCAAATAACAAAATCAAATATCACTTAGCTGCAAGTTATCCTTATTCATATCAAGCTAATATCTGTTTAATCTAGTAATATTCCATTTTTATAATATTTTTTTCACATGACAAAAATACACGACCGACATAACCGGAACCGGAAACCATGAAATTATTTATACTTGAATTTCGTATTCTAAAGATTATATTTTGTAGTATAAAATAAATGTGTTGTCAAATTACTTTTAGCCGTAACTGTATCGTTCTTCGTGATACAGAAGAAATTGTTGATGACACGTCTGTCGGCATGTATACAAAATTTGTATCAATCATAAGTCAAATACGAACGTGATTCATTATATTTTATATATGTAAAATATTTTTACAGAAATAAATCTTGGTGCTAGTCATAATTTTCAACCGTTGTTTGTAGTACGACAAAAGCAAATTAAGATAGTGGCCAATTACTCAAGGTAAATTTGTCTTTGATATAATAAAGTAAACTAAATGGCGCATGCATGTTATTTGTTTATCAATTTATTTTCAAATATGAAGAACATATTCCTTGATTTGTTTATATGTAAACATATTTTCTGTAAATGAAAAAATATGTTTGCCTATCGTAAATTGTATAAACCTACGTACTTAAAATTTACTGACTTCATAATATTATGTCTCATCATTTGCACTTTTGTAAAATAATAACGAGTATGAAGTATATAAAATAATAAAGAGTATGAAGTATTAGTCAAATGCACTATAAAATCCCTGCTCTTAGGAAAATGTTAGATAAGAAAATTAGTTCCACAACTTGTCATCCATAAAAGTTATTTATTTAGAGAGGACATCTATCTTGAAAAAGACGAAAAAAACACATTTCAGTTACAGTTTTAGTGCTTATTTTATGATCGTTGATATTTAATGTAATCATTATCAAGTATAGCGTATTGTTGGAGTATTTTTGAAGTATTAAATTGGTTTACAAATTTAACTCGCGAGAAAGCGTTATGACTTGTTGAAACATTTGATAACTATCAAAGGAATATAAGCTGAAAATATGCGATTTGTTTATATTGATGAGCAACCTTTGATTTGGAATACAACATGTAAATTATTTCATATATCATAATAGAAACAATCAGACGATTCATATGTTATCAATTGTTGAAATAATAGAAAATTCTGATATAACTATACCTTACTGATGATACTTTGCTTAATAAATAATTTCCGATTTTGTAGTAGAACGTGTCTATTTATTATCAAAAGCCTGTGTAATTTCATATTTATATTCACGTCATGAGAGTTTATATCTAGAGCAGTAATTTTGCAACATGTAAAAGGTTATATGAGCTGTGAACGTGTCACATGTTAAATTTTAATCGGAGGTATATACAATTGCAAAATTTGTTTAAATTGTGTGCACACATTTATAGGCATGCAACTGTAAACACAAAAATACGATATTCAATAGCATATTCATATAAATTTAAAACAATGAAATTTTGCCTTATTTGTTAGTAATTCCAAACCATTATAAATGCAAGTAATACAGATGTTGATTCAATTAGCGATTTTTAAAATGTGTCCCTCATTACATGTTCGTTTCTAGCTAGTTACAGCATTATTACATCGGATAAAAAATTATAAGTTGAAGAAACAGAATAAGAAGAAAATATTTCATTTCAGTAGCATATACATCTTAAGAATCTAATAACACAGAATCTATTCAAATACAATACTAAAATACAAAATTTGAAAATTGAGAACAATAACTTTACATATTGTATAGACAAAACGTGTGATTAATAGCTATCATCAGTTCGTAAAGGAGTGTAACCCCTCTTGATACGTACAGCTCATCAATGAAATGTCTGTTTTAACAATACTTTGAAGAATTCTTTGAAAAGTACGTGTAACATTGAAAGTAAAGCTAATGAAGTCTTTCTTGAAAATCATTTCGTTCTACGTTTTTTCTGCCTTTTCCTCGTTTCTTTCCTGTTCTACTTATTTAAAATTCCAAGAAAATGACGTTCCAAACATATTGAACTTTTCAAAACAGTCTAAAAAAACATCCGGGTTTCTGTTTGTATTCCCAATACATTTATTGTTAAATGATAAAGAATTAATCGACAATTGCAGTTATAATTCGACATTTTTGTAGAATTACAGACGCAGGATATAGTTATGCAACAGGATAGGCCTTTAACAAGTTTTCCTTGTCTCTTGTTTATTGCACAACGATTTGCTTTATCTTTTATATGTGAAAAATCTAGTATATGACATAAGAGATTAAATTTGACATTTTATCTCAGAAAAAGCAATGGGGAATTTTCTTATAAAGTAGACTTCCTTTTCTCATCTTATGTTATTCGCTATGAGGTTATGATAAAGTATTAAAACAATTGAAAAGAGAATATAAGAAACCCCGCTAAAAAGTGTAAGTTAGGAATATTTGGTTGTCATTAATTAAAATTCATTATTAATTACCTTGTAGGATTCTATGATGTCCTGTTTTCTTATGGCATCCCGTCCATTTTTTTTTGCCCGAGTGCTCTGTCCCGTTTAGTGTCCTGCTGGACGTCTTGCCGGTGGTCGTGTGATGCCTTCATTGAATGCCTCCCTTCCTTGTTGATCTTGTTTTCCATAAATTAATATGTCTAATGTAATAGTTATCGTCTAAAACTAGTTCGAAATCATATGACCTACTGAAACAGAATACACATGATAGTATATAGAAAGACGCTTGACAATACAATGAACTGATAGTCTCAAATCTTTTTTCAAGAAATATACAAATGAATATGTGCAATGACCCATGAAGCAGAAAAGCAAATCTTGTCCACAACATAAACAACCGTTGCATTTTCTACATATCGACATGTATGATTCTACTAAATAAAAATTAATTTTCACAAAAATTATATAGATTTTGCGTCATGGAAGTATTTCAATTACGCTTCTCCAAAACATACAGATTGTTTTTCTGCGTGTGATCTCGGAAGATAACTTTCATATATGAATATTTTGTTTTTATTGATACGATCTTATGCCCACTGTTTGTATCTAAATTCACTTTACATTTGGTCCAATCTGTAAAAAAATAATGAATGAAAAATGGTTAATGTCAAAATTACGCCAGTCTCATAACTAGTCTGATCAGAAGATAGTATAAAATGATAACACAGTTTTTGTCTGGGCTTATCAGGCTGGTAATGATGCTTATTTATTCACTAATCATATTTTACGTATTTTATTAAGAACCACATCTCACAAAATGTATTTGTAATAACAGTTTTGTTTACGAAAAGTAAAACACATGATTTAAACATGTAACATATGCAAAAAAAATGAAATTATCTGGCTTATCAGTTAAGCACGTGAAGGTTTTGTTTCATGTAACTATTATGACGGGTACATAGACAAATATTCTTGATAAATTGAATCATTCAGCGCTTTCATTTCAATAACATATTCAGCACTTGAGCACATTGGAATGATTTTGTACTTGAGTTTCTTGTTCTAAAGATTGTATTTAACTTGTTGCCAAATAACTTTTAGCACAAACTGTATTGTTCCTGGTGATAGAGAAGAAATTATTGATGACAGGTCTGACTGCATGTATACAAAATGTATATCAATCAATAGCCAAGTACGCACAAGATTTGTTATATTTAATCTATGCATAATTAAACATGTTTAAAGAAATAAATCTTGGTTATAATTTCCATACGACGTTTGTAGTATGACAAAGCCAAAAAATCAAGTGACTGATTCAAATAAAGTCTTCACAAATACATAATTTATTTTAAATCAAGTTAAAAATACGGAAGAAAAATTGAAAGGCATGCAATTTGAGATATGGAAATCAAAAACACATGTACATTCTTTGAAGAAAAAAACGTAAGCGAATTCTGCAAAAGTATTCAAGTTCCAAATGAATGTATTTATTTGTTTTTTTTCTTTGTTTCAGTTTTTATATTGCTTCAAGTTTTTTAATTCAAACATTAATTTTCTAAATATATCTAAATGGTGCAAAGTATACCTTCTATGTGATTTGCTAGTTTATTCGGACAAAACCTTGAACATGATATTTACAATCCATTGAAATAAAGGTTTTCATGCTTTATTGAGAACTATCATTTACAAAATAGATTATGACAGACATCGATTATACCATTTTACTTTATTCATTTACTTATCATATACTCATGATATACATTTCAGTTAGAAGAAAATCGGACGAGTGCATCAATCGAAAGTCAAACAGCACCTTGATTTCATGAACTTGATATTTTTTTTTTATTTTTTTTTTTACTATTTAATTTACGGTCATACCCTCAGCTTTTTTGGAAGTCCACTTTGACCAAAAGATTTGTTTGTAAAACAGATTCTGTACAAATGGTAGTAAAGAGGGCTACATTCGCTTCGTAGACGTTCTAAATATATCTGCCATAAACTATGTACTGAATTATTTGGACATTTTGTGAAGTTTCTATTTAGAAGACACTCATGTATGGGGCATTTTGTAAACTTGACGGGGAGTTCATTCTTTTATCTTATCTTTTCTAAAGATCTATGATTAAATACTTAAATTGAATAGCACAGGCATGTTATTTATTTATCTACCTCCCTTTTTATTTTATATATGTACAAATTCTTTGCGCCCCTTGTTAGGTATATATGGAAGACAACGAAAAACAAGACACGTTTGCCTTTAGTGAATTGTATTGATATATGTATGTATTTACAATTTACCGACTTTGTATTTACAATTTACCGACTTCATACTATTTTGTCAAAGCATTTGCACCTTTGTGAAATAGTAAAGAGTATTAAGTTTCAATAAAGATACACTTTAAAATCCCTGCTTATTATGAGAATGTTAGATGAGAAAAATAGTTCCACAACTTGTCAGACAGTCATTTAATTGTTGTGTCACCAGAAAATTTATTAATCTATAGAGGTTATCTAAATAGAAAAAAGTCGTTTTTGCAGTTTTAGTTTTTATTTTAATGATCGATAATATTAAATGTAGTATGCTAAGTTTATAGCTCAGGCACGGTTGAAATGTAATATCAAAATATTTTTATAACTGCCACACACGGTAATGTTGCTTATCAGATCACCACACATACAAATATAATCTATCTCTATATTTTACATTAAATTCGTGAGTTAACTCAGAGATAAGACACGAGAATATTACAGGTTTTTT
Source organism: Ruditapes philippinarum (assembly GCF_026571515.1). Taxonomy (NCBI): domain Eukaryota; kingdom Metazoa; phylum Mollusca; class Bivalvia; order Venerida; family Veneridae; genus Ruditapes; species Ruditapes philippinarum. The sequence goes on along the minus strand of NW_026856671.1, from coordinate 25,638 downwards.
TAAATTTTGTGAAATCAACAAGTATTTAAAGATTTGTAGAATGAAACTGTCATTTTTGCCATTCACATCCCTTAGCGACAAGTGATCATTAACCTGTATCCAAAACAATAGTCCTATATTAATTAACATCTTGGCACAATATTTACAAACATTTTATTTTTTAATTTTTTCTATTTTTTGTTTTATTTTCCAGAAAAAGGATTGTAAAATTTTTAAAATAAACCATCAGATATATTAATCATCGTTAATTGACTTAAATGAATATTTCATATTTATCATGTTAAACCTAATAAGCACTTATTTATAAAACAAGATAACAAAAATTGGCACCACTTCGGTGACAAAGTGTTAGATAATACTTATAATTCGAATTTGGCCGTAGATTAATTTTGTTGTTCAACTGTAACATTCTTCTTTTGTTTTTTTGTTGTTGTTGGATTGTGTTTAACGTCACAGTCAGCTTTACTGTGGTGGAGGAAGACCTCTGGGACCTAATCGTGCATTATTTCAGGGACGAACGGGTGCGCGAGTAGCCGGAGAGCTTCCTCACATTAAAGAATACAAAGTTCCTGTCGAGATTTGAACCCACTGCGATGAGTGGAACATTCTTCGTAATTCAATGCCTATTATTTATTTTAATAAATACTGGTTTCGACCATAGGAACTTTAAAAATTGTAAAATTTATGTAAATTGATTAAACAGGCAAAGTCTGTCATCCCATCAAATTGCAACATTTCACTTTAAAATCTTATCAAATTTACACTGTTAATAGATGTAACATTTGCACTCATAATTGAATACTTGATAAGCACTCACCGTGCGTAAATGCAACTAGACGCCAATAAAAAATATCGACATTTCTTTAGACTTAGTAAACAACAAGTTTTCGTATCATTATAACATATACACGTTTAGTGATGTTTAATGTGAATTGTTGATAAATATTTTGGAAGATAAGTTTATTTTGAGTTTGAAAATAAGCCTGTATCAAAATGAAACAGCCTGGACAGAAATAGCTTCTCTTACATGCACGTTCATGTGAATGACGATTCAAATCGTGATGTCAATCTATTCCACTTTTCACTAAAAAAACAACTAAATGGTTTCATGATAAAAGCAGTTTACGCTGTTGTTTGACCACACAAAAACATATCCGTCATATGGGCCGTCTTTGTGTTTGATAAGCAGTTGTTAGTTTTGCTACGTTTAAGCAATAAATGGCATCCTTACGAGATGCAATGTTTGATGACATATTTTGACTCTTTCTGTTATGTTAACTCGGAACCTTTGATGCCAGTGGAAGCAGGGAGTTGTGTAAAAATATTTTGAAATGTTCTTTTCAAAGATTACATTGTCGAATCTGTTAAATTAAAGGGGTACAAGATGTATGTATATCTTAAAGTCATTAGGTGCAAGATTTTTGGACCTTTGTGAAGTTCCTTTGATAATGAAATAAAAGAACAAGTCTGGCCCTTGAATTGAATTCTATTATTTTCTCTTTAACGAGATGTTTATTGAAACAGAATAAGTTAATGGATAACCTTTGTTTAAAAAAAAGCTTAGAAATTAAGAAATCGATTCCGTTAATTAACTTCCCGCATATTGTATGGAATCAAAAGACACAGACAAATACTTTGTACAGCAAAAGGCACAAATCAGCAGTTTTTTTTAATCTGATAAATTCAATTAACCGAATTTAACTTGTTATCCTTCAAAAAGTGCAAATTTGCAGTTGTTAGTCAGATAAAATCAAGGTATGTCTTGAAACAACCGAAACACTTGCAACAACTGAAGAGCAGATATACCATACTTTAAACAGACAGATGTATGCAATAGCTATTTTAGTCGGCGGAAAAATACTAAGAGAAATGGCAAAAGAGGCCTACGTTAACCACACATTAAAAAGGACACATGACCATATTTTAATCTTTTAGAGGCAAACGTTAAGTTTTTGCAAAAGTGCATATTCCAAGCAAACTTTTTTAATGCAGTTTTTATTATGTAAAACCCTTGTATTATTCCTAATGCTCGTTCTGTCGAGTTACATGGTATGACTTTGATGTACATCTTAATTTCACTTCCCTAGGTTATTTATCATCAACTTTAACTTTAACTCGGGTCACTCTATAAAATACCCATGTATTTAAATATGTTAAATCGGTAATAAAAGCTCTACAACTTTAGAGATAGCCATTAAAATGTTATGTTTCAACAATTCACAGCCAAGAACTATTGATCTATACTTTGTTATCTATCCAGAAAATAGCTTTGCAATCGGGGACGAAAAAATCTTTTTTCATTTAACGATATTTTAATGAGGTATATGATGCGTAATAATCTATCCAAAAACGGAATATTGAACTAGTATGTTAAGGCGTTTACTGCATTGTTTTGTCTCTGTCCCCTATCTTGAATATTAAATATTTCGAAAGACATTTGGCAGAAATAGTCACATGACATGCCGATGCTAAAAAAATGTGTTTTGGGTAGAGCTCAAGTTTTTGTCGAATAAAAACGAACACACGTTTATAAATGGACATAGCTGTGTCAAAAATAAATCATTGATCTCGAATACGTGATAGGCAGTATTATGTGATGTACATCTTTCAATGTTTATTAGGAAAATTAGTTTAGAATCTACGGAAGCCAAAAGTTGCTACATTCGCAATTATTACATTTGATTACACAATATTCGTTGAAAATTAATAGTCTAAGAATATTCGTTAAAAGCTCAATTTTTTGAAACAGACCATTAATACACCAAATGTATGATTCCATTGTGTTAGTTTTTGAAATTCTTCTTTACAGTCAGGTCCGAAGCTTTAAACCAAGGCAAATGGCCGCGAGGGGTCCAGAGCGCATGGTCGCGTCTCAGATCGCCAATTTTTTCTTTCAGTATATAGAGTCTAATATTTTTCGTAAAAAAAACACCTATTTCTAGAGCCAATAGTTAAGACAGCATTTCTCTGATTCCGTTCCATTAGGTAAGAGGTTGTTCTTTAAACTTTGAAAACTCTAATCCAAGGAAATTTGCCGCAAGAAACCTGTGCGGTCTTTTCATTTTATTTTTAAAATGGTGGTGTTCTCGAATTTGTCTAAACCCTTTAAACTTTAAAAGTTGTCATTTGTTTATCAAGTCAAGTTACTATCGCAGGCGTGCGTTTTGTTAACTACTTTTTTTTACATATGCACATTTTCCTTGCACTAACATATTTTATGTTGAAATTTTAAACTATTTCCTTTTCATGGAAAAGGTTTATTTAAAATGGTATATTGTATTAGTTAATGAACTTAAAATTTATTGAATTAATACTATTTTGTCTAAACATTTGCACTTTGTGATGACAGTGTAAAGTAGTGTTTAAGAATATGAAGAAACAATAATAATAAAGTGTATGTAATGGCTATGTAATACTGATAAGTGTTTTAAGTATTACTACTGCGCTATAACATCCCTGCTTACTAAGAGAAAAAAATCCTGGAAACAAAGTGGTCCCTCGTAAGCATTAGTCACACAAAATTACATGAAAATTGCAGACTCGGTTTGATTGTGTCTGTACATGAGAGCTAATGAATAAGTGCATCATGTCTCACGACCCTAGCATCGGCTTGAACGGTACTCAATTATCAACACTTAATAGTGCAGGCATCAATGATCCCGAAGGAGCAGAAAAATATAACAACAATGAGTTAGATGAGTACAACTCAGACAGCCATTAAAATGTTATGATACCACAATTACCACAACCAAAACATATTTATTTATAAAACGTAGCTATGTTTCAAAATTGGCACCGGTTCGATGACTAGGTGTTAAAGAATACACCTACATACAAGTAAGGCCATAGATTAGTTTTACATTGCAATATTGTTCGTGATTAAAAACAATCAATTATTTTTAAATTCAATAAACTAATTTCGACCATGGGAAATTTGGATTTAAAGGAATTGTCGCGTTTAAGTAAAATGATTAAACGGACAAAACTGCAAAAATATGCCAATTCAACAATAATTTTTTTATCAACAATTATTTATTGCAACATTTCACTTTAAAACCGTATTGTATTTAAACGTATTATAAATGCTGCACTTATAATTGAATATTTGATAAGCTGAGACTGCGCTTCAGTGCAAACATGAAACTGGACATAAATAGGATATAGGTCTGAGTAAATAAAAGCTTTCGTGAAATAGTTTTCCAAAAAGTAAATAACTTCTCGTAATGATGCAATGATTCACGATTTCATATCAATAAAGTAACTTTTGTTCAAGTCATGTTATAAAATCTATATGAATTGTGCAGCACTTGTAATGAAGTGTTCATTTTAATGTAAAAACACTTTGATATCAGTGAAAACTAGGAAAGAATTGCAAACATTAAAACATTTAAATTAAACCATATCTGCCGGATCCTTTAATTTGAAGGGTAAGAAGAGATGACGATATTTTTAAGCCACCGGCCGCAAGAATGATCAAGCAATATATCCGCATTTCTGCTTTCTTGCTATCTAAGCAATTTATCTAACCGAATTTAACTTAATCTTATCGTTCAGGAAGTGCAAGTTGGCATTATTAAGCATGTCTTATAACATCTTAAACGTCTACACTTTTAACAACATTAATTTAATGAATAGCTATTTCAGTCTGAGGCAAATACTCATAAAGAGCAAAACAGACCATTGCGTTTACAGCAAAAATGCTTTTTTTAAACATTAAGAGATATAACAAAAATAACGTAAAAATCACTATTTTTTCTGCGATTCCAAATAAATTTTATTATTACCAATACAGGGCATCTTTAAACTATCGAATATTAACATTAGTAAATCAATTGCACTAAACTATGACCTTCCATTTATTTTTACAAAAGTACATATTCATATATATTATTTCCTTCACATGAAAGTGTCGGTGGTGATGGTTTTGGTAGTTTCATTCCGGATCACGGCAGTAAACCACATTGCATTTACCAGAGTACAGTTCAGTCACCGCATCGTTCATGGGCAGGATGTCAAAGCAGTTTACCAGTACTAGTTGCACTCTTGTTCGCAAGGAACTGATAACTGCATGTATATGTCAGAGCGGACGTACAGTGCGAATGATGAATCACAACAAAAATTCTCTGCAAGATCCAGAAATCAAACCCTGGTCGCCCAAATCACAGTCCAACTCTATCTATTGAGCTAACCGGGCGGCTATATGAAAGTATTGAGCTAACCGGGCGGCTATATGAAAGTATTGAGCTAACCGGGCGGCTATATGAAAGTATTGAGCTAACCGGGCGGCTATATGAAAGTATTGAGCTAACCGGGCGGCTATATGAAAGTACTGTTTGAATAAAATGTTATTATATTTTACCTCAATTTACCTGCCCACTTGCCACAGTTATTTCTCATCATATATGTTAGATAATTCAGTCAGTTCCACAACATGTGCCTTGTTACCCCAATTACCACAGCCAAGAATTACGGCTTTATTATTGATGTTACTTATCTAGCAAAAAGATAAGCATTCGATAATAACACATTTATTCTAAAAAAAACACATCTAGATTTGATATCATTAATTACTGCTAAATGCTGAGTTAATGCATTAAATATACTACTTTTTTATTAGGTTGGCACTTACAAATAACATGTGATACGGAATGGAACATTCGACATGCTATTTATCGTTCCTATTATATAGTCGGCAGCGTACAAAACGGTAAATATGATATTCTTAATGTGGGTATAGACAACATTCAATTTGATAGAAACGCGTTTAATTTAAATAGTACCTCTAGAATTTTAGGTAAGTTTCGATAAAAACTATGTGTCTCAAATTTTTACAAGATGTATTTTTTCAAATCTGTTTTATATAACTTTATTAGATGTATGGCAACACCTTTGGCATCATGCATGACAAAAAGCAGAAAGTATTGCTTTGAAGTCTTGGCATAAATTTAGATACTTGCCTACATATATCAATCTACCTTGCAATACTAACTAACTATATTAAACAATATCACTCTCAAGAGAGAAGCGAAATAAAAGAGAGTGTTCAAGTGGTAATTTGCATATTGTATTATTGTATTTTAAATGTTTTGTAATATTTATATGCAGTATCATAAGGTATACTCGTAAGAGTGCTATTATACATGTATTTCCTTAGTTTTTGGTAGAACTTTTTAATACCCTTAATATCATTACTTTAAGTAAGTGAATTCCCGGCACAGTAATATATTACCAGATATTAACCTGCAATATTACCGTCAATATAAGATTGCAATATAAGATTTTAATCCATTTCAACATTGTATATATTGAATTAATGTACATTGTATATATGTTTAAACTAATGTTACCGGCAATTTTACCGCAGTGTAAAGCGTGCGTTATAACAAAGTCTTTTCTTTCACATAGTACTTAATTGCTTACTAATACAATGGTTTTACTTTCGCAGAGCACTAAATTGCTTACTTATATAATATTTATAGAGGCTTATTGCTTTATTAAATGTATTTGCCCCGGAGATTATTTGCACTCTTAACTAGGTTCACTCTTAAGAAAAAAAACCAACAATGTTATAATCAGTGCACTTTGTTTTCAATAATAAACGCACCTAGTATAATTAATTTACAAATATAATTTATAAAACGTGCACATATAAAATACACTAGATCCTTAATAGTTATAAATGTGAATTATTACATCAAACAGCAACACTATTTGTTGAATTATATCACTGTTAATGAAGCAATTACATATGTATACTAAAAGTTAAAAACAGTTATTCCTATATAATTAGTTGTTTTACCTTTGTATCATAGTTAGTGTGAATATAGTTGTAAAACTTATTTTATATTGCTTTGTCTATCCGCATGTTTTGTAAAAGTCGTCAACTGTACCATAGTGGAGAGAAGAAAAATAAAAATGATGCTTTGTAAAATTCTAACCTTATCAACTGATTGTGTTTTTTTTACATAACCTTAAAATTTAATAGTTATTTTCGAAGGAATCGTCAAAGTTCAAACCGCAAAAGAAGCAAACTATTATTTGTTATCAATTTGTCTTTGTAATAAATTGAATTTTCTATAATATATTGCTAGATTAAACAAATTATTTCTTTCAGGTACTTTAAATAAACAGGAACTTTGGAGTATACTACTTTTAATGTAACAATATTATATTCAGACTACTGAGTTATGTGCAAAACGTTGGTTGCTAATTATTCATTTTGCGTGTCTAGTTAACTCATAAAGTTTTAGTTATGTAATATTTTACATCACCTGACATACCAGACGTAATAAAAATAGTTTAGCATTCATCATTATCACAAACAATGTTATTTTTCTAATCTTTATACACCTTAACGATAACGATTGTCTGTGCTGTTTTATTTTTTTCACTCTTTGATTGCAACAGGTGTGATGTTTTTCTGCTGCAATGTTTTTAAATGAATATCCAAGGTCTTTCGATCGGCTACAGTACAAGAATGAATTGTTGCGTATATTGTAAGGCGGTGTTGAAAAGGGTTAGCAAGCACCAACTTTAAAGTGCACTCTTCTTTCAGTTCTAGCATATCCTCACAAATTTTATAGTTATTAAATTAGACTTTTGTTTGTTATCTTATTATGATTTACATTTAGAAAACAGTTTTATACAATCATTTTCGTAAAAAAAAGAAAGGCAAATCGTACAACAAAAGATTCAAATGAAAACAAGTATTCACGTTTTCATATCAAACGAATACAAAAATCGTGAACGAAGCATGTGAGAACTTTATTTTTCGACATAAAAATCTGATTAAAAGAATGTTTTGATTAACTATTCAATATGTTTCATTTGTCTACTCATTTCTATGACTTGCAACAACTATATTATCAAACATTGATATTAACATATGGTGCTTGTTAGAATGCAATTGTTGACATATGAAAGCACAAGTACTTTCTACAAACGCCTCATGCCATTCAATTTTACTGTTTTAAGTCAATAAATAATACGAAACTTTCCGGCGTGATTATTAAATGCTAGATTTCCCAAGCTGATATATAGTATTCTAATAAGACCCGCATGTTTCACTTTTGAACATAGAATAACCGAAAGTGTGTGTCATTATGCAATAAAATCACAGTTTGACAAGTGACGCAATCATTATACACGTGACGTAACCACTAAAAATGTGACGCGCTGATAATAAGTACGGAAACATCTCAGGCGCAATTTAGGTTACTATAAGGTGCGGCAGCATTTATTTGATGATGTCGTGTTAGAATCGAAACAATATATCCAAAACTGTGGTTTTATCGCTTGACTGTTTATCGTTCGGATGCGCATCATTATATTTCTGGGCTACGCCCTCGTGATGTAATTCATCGCATACGAACTACAAACAGTGATTTTATTGAACGATATAGTCACTGTTTGGGATATATTATTTCTTAAATAAAGAAACAAAAAAGCTTAGGAAATGATACATTTATTGCATAACATTACGGATGACAAGGATTTATATGTTAGCACCAATTTGTTCACATAAAGAACTAATCTTTTAAAGATTATACTCTTATTAACGATGCCAAAATTGAATTATATCTTATCTCATGTTTACAATAAACATAACAATACAATTCCCGCAAAATATTTACTGTCAGTATTTAATTAATTGAGAAGAAAGAAACGTTAAAAAAATGATAACCAAGGTTATAATGTTAGCAGAAACTGAGATTTTTATATCCACAACAACAGGTGTAATGCCGTAAAATGTTACCACGTACTCCATCTTATTTTTGTGATATTTTTCATGTTTTCAGGATCATTGATTCGAATACATAAACTTAATTATTTCAGCGATTATCTGGCGCTAAAGACAATAATATATATATATATATATTGCTTTTATACAAATGGAATAGTTTGGGTAAAACTTTTCCTGTTTGATGCATAAATGGGTGGCTTGCTAGATACAGTCAGGACTCAATACATCGGAATCCATTATACTGACAAATTCAAATTACGACAGTGAATTGGTGGGAACCAAATTTTTTCAACGTTATTATAATCCTTTATAACAGAAAATTCGTATTCCGACTCCGGCACAATAAAATTGGAAACCAAACGTGCTATTTTCTATACAATTAGTACCCGTTAAACTGACACTTAGTCAGTCAAGCGCGCGTATCATTGAGCCGTGAACAAAAGCAGCAAGGTGTTAAAACAGGTATTGTAGCTTGGTCAGTTGATTGTTACACCTTATTACAATACCAACGTGTTGTTGTCTTACACTTGCTAACTTGTGACTTTTTATTATAATAATGGCAGAACCAACTTGGAATTTGGGAACCAACAGTGTCGTTGTAATGAGTCCTGACTGTATTGCCACACAAAAGAAGGTATTACGCTCCGTGAACATTGTTTTGTGTTAAAGTATCTTAATATTATACTTATAAATAAATAAAGATGTTCTAAATATCAACACTTCTTCATTAAGATATGTTGAAACAACACAATTGTTTATTGTGGTTATTCTTTATCTTTTTATCATTATGTTCAATTAATTCTCATTTCCCTCGGCAATATAATGAATGCATGTAGATAAAATGAATCAAAAGAAAAAATACTTGTTATTTTGCTTTTATGTCAGCAACTATTATAGCTTCCTACACAATCGAACTAAAATAAATTTTGTATAAACCAAATGTGTATTCATAGCAAACGATTATGTCTGACATTGCATAATAACTATATTATTAAGTTTTTTATAGTTAAAGTTATTCCAAAACTTATATGAGTTACCGTTGTAACTATTAAAATGACAATTCATGAACTACCAGTATAAATATGAAGTCATATTAAATACAAGAATAACAAAAACAAACAAATAAACAAATAAACAAATTAAAATGAAATGCATAAAGTAAAGACACATATTTTGTTTATATGTATTATGTATCTGTAAGGATTCTTGAGAAGATGCATCATAGAATAAGGAAACAATCATAGCTTAAGTCCTTATTTAAATAGCTAAATATTTGTAATAAGTTGCATAACGAAAAACAAAACAGCAACAATGACGAGATAATGAGTTCGGAAAAGGCTTTACCAGTCCCATTTTTTTATTTTAAGAATATGTTATATTATCTTTTCATTTCATGTATTTTGGTTATACTTTAAAACTATACCGTCAAAATACCGAGAAAGCCTTGTTTACAGGGATGCAATAATCAATTTGCAATTAAACAAAAATAAAATTATTATAATTTGACTTATGTCTTCTATGTTTACAAATATATTTTACTACTGCAGATAAAGAAATGCGATGCTCATTTGTGAGTGAATACGTTATTTGCAAAACTGTACTGGAATCTATTACTTCCTTGCTTAATATGTGTAAGGACTATGCATGCAGAGCTGTATTTCCTATTTGTGAGTCAAGTTAAATTGGCCTTTCTTAAATAAAACTGCCAGTTTTTATATGACACTTTGTATTCGTGTTGTGAACTGTAGTGAGTAGCAATACTCAAAAAATGCTTATTTTGATTTTACATACAGACTGTGTACTAATTATCGTTTGCTTTTTTCAAATATCAAATTGAAGCTTAGTATATATCTTTAAATTCCTTAGCCACACTTAAAAACGCAGCTTAAAACGCAGCTTACCCGCCAGTAGCATAAAACGGGAACAGCAAAGTTGGAATCAGCCTTTAACTAAACCCCTGTACATCTTTTAGCATAAGAATAAATCAAACGTCAAATCTTTAATCTCTCCAGTCAGGGATTTGACAAATTGCACTAGATGCTTTAAATGATACCAGAAATGTATATTTTGTTCCGGTTCCAGACATCTTATCAACAAAAGTCATGTCGATAACTTAAATACATGTATTTTAAATATTCATATTTGAACAGTTTTTATTTCAGTCCAAATATTTACTGGATCTAAGAGAGAAAACCCTTGGCAACGTTGTATAGAGCTACAGTTTATACTGTTTTATAATCTCATTCTCAATGTTTGTATTTTGATAGCGAAGTCCTTTAATATATGAATGGACTGTTCTAGATTTAAGAAAATCAGAGCAATTTTTTACACGAATTCAGTAAGTTATGATGTAGTTTGAACTTATTTGTTCATTGGAATCACTCTCTAGTTTGCCAAAGGCTAAAAGATTTAGTAGTGAACAAATGTTTTGATGCAAGAACTAGTGGTGAACGCCTTTATCGTTGAATGCAAGATTAAAAGATTGTGCTGTTCACAGCTGAGATAATAATTTGATAGGCTTGCTTAATCAAAAACGGAGGCAACCAATGTTATGAGACGCGGGTAATAATATTCTAAGGGATCATGTCAGGGATAATCGATATTATGATATGGGTAAAATATGCTTGACCTAAACATTTGAATGTTTTTAATGGACACGTCTGAAAGGGTATACATGGACAACTTTAATGAAAGCATAGAACAATTATGTTTTTTAGATTAGCCACTTTGACTGCTGCGTACGTTTCCTTTATTCTGAGTATGTTACTTAAGTCTATGTTTTTCGAGGTGAATTTACAAGAAGATTAAATAAAATTTCGTGCCATTTAGTTAACTGTTTATTTATGTAATATTACATATATTATAATAATTCATAAAAAGGCAGTAGGAAATATCTATTATACAATATGTTGATAATATTTATCTACGATATATTGATTAATCAATTAATCTTATTAAATTGAATTGGAAAATGTCATCAAATTTCTTTCTTTACATTTTGGCAAACCTGTACGTATATATTCTCGATTCTTGATCACATAGCATTATGACGCTATATCTAACTCACACACGTTGCTTACATTCCGCAAACAGATTATGTAGCAAGTGTTTGCCCTGATACAAATCTTTAAGAGATAAAACGTTTTCAGTTCACAAAGTCACATTATTTATCTGTATTGCATAGCACAGATTTATTTATTTCCAATGTGTGTCAAAGTACAAATACAGACTGATATAGTTTGGTGTTACTATGTCAAGATTTTCATTGCGTTTAAGCACAGCCTTTGATTTTAATACGTCTCAGATAATTGAAATAATTTGATTGATGGGCGCTTTTTTAAAGCTGTCCAGTTCTCCATCACTGTTGTTTTTTCAGGTCCTTCGAGATTATTATTCCAATACTTGTTTGTGGTGATCAATCAAAAATATTTCTCAAACCTTTGAACTAACATTAGAACACAAACAAAACCATGCTCAGTTTTAATTTATATTTGGTTTGTGTTTTATTATATAACAAACATAAGAAAACATTTCGGTGTAGAAAGAAATAGCAGGCGACGAAACAATTCTATTTTTAATTTTGGAATGAGACAAGGTCACCAAAGAAACAATATTAACTTATAAAACATATTACAACATCTAAAGAAATAGTTTAACTATAAACTGATTTAAAAACATTGCTTTTTAGCTCACCTGAGCATATGCTCAGGGTGAGTTATTAGGATCACTCTTCGTCCGTCGTCTGTCGTCCGTCGTACGTCGTCCGTCGTACGTTGTCCGTTCACACTTTTCAAACGACATCTCCTCTGAAACCATAAGGCAGATCATAATGAAACTTCACAGGGATGTTTCTTGTGTGAAGCCTTAACAAAGTTGTTCAAAGAATTCCATTCCATGCAGAACTCTGGTTGCCATGGCAACCAAAAGAAAAAACTTTAAACATCTTCTTCTAAAAACCCAAAGAGCTAGAGCTTAGATATTTGGCATGAAACATGTTCTAGTGAGTGTCTACCAAGACTGTTCAAATAAAATCCCTGGGGTCAAAATTGGCCCCGCCCCAGGGGGTCATTGATTTTCCCTATATGCATATAGTAAAAACTTAAAAAAATCTTCTTTTAAAGAACACAAAGAGCTAGAGCTAAGATATTAAGCATGAAACATCTTCTAATGAGTGTCTACTAAGATTGTTCAAATAAAAGCCCTGGGGTCAAAATTGGCCCCGCCCCAGGGGGTCATTGATTTTCCCTATATGCATATAGTAAAAACTTAAAAAATCTTCTTCTAAAAAATCCAAAGAGCTAGAGCTTAAATATTTGGCATGAAACATGTTCTAATGGATGTCTACCAATTTTGTTCAAATGAAGGCCCTGGGGTCAAAATTGGCCCCGCCCCTGGGGGTCATTGATTTTCCCTATATACATATAGTAAAAACGTAAAAAAATTTCTTTTAAAGAACCCAAAAAGCTAGAGCTAAAATATTTAGCATGAAACATCTTCTAATAGGTGTCTACCAAAGTTGTTCAAATAAAAGCCCTGGGGTCAAAATTGGCCCCGCCCTAGGGGGTCATTGATTTTCCCTATATGCAAATAGTAAAAACTTTAAAAAAATCTTCTTTTAAAGAACCCAAAGAGCTAGAGCTAAGATATTAAGCATGAAACATCTTCTAAAGAGTGTCTACCAAGATTGTTCAAATAAAAGCCCTGGGGTCAAAATTGGCCCCGCCCAAGGGGGTCATTAATTTTCCCTATTTGCATATAGTAAAAACTTAAAAAATCTTCTTCTAAAAAACCCAAAGAGCTAGAGCTTAGATATTTGGCATGAAACATGTTCTAATTGATGTCTACCAAGTTTGTTCAAATAAAAGCCCTGGGGTCAAAATTGGCCGCGCCCTAGTGGGTCATTGATTTTTCCTATATGCATAAATTAGTAAAAACTTTAAAAAATCTTCTTTTAAAGAACCCAAAGAGCTAGAGCTAAGATATTAAGCATGAAACATCTTCTAATGAGTGTCTACCAAGATTGTTCAAATAAAAGCCCTGGGGTCAAAATTGGCCCCGCCCCAGGGGGTCATTGATTTTCCCTATATGCATATAGTAAAAACTTAAAAAATCTTCTTCTAAAAAACCCGAATAGCTAGAGCTTAGATACTTGGCATGAAACATGTTCTAATGGATGTCTACCAAGTTTGTTCAAATAAAAGCCCTGGGGTCAAAATCGGCCCCGCCCGGGCTGACATTGATTTTCCTTATATGTGTATAGCAAAAACATAAAAGTCTTCTTTGAAAAAACCGGAATAGCTAGAGTTTAGATATTAAGCATGAAACATTTTCTAGTAAGTGTCTACAAAGATTGTTCAAATAAAAGCCCTGGGGTCAAAACTGGCCCTGCCCCAGGTGTGTCATTGTTTTTAACTATATGTGTAAAGAAAAAAACTTGACCAGCTAGACCTTAGATGTTAAGCATAAAATATCTTCTAATGGGTGTCTACCAAGTTTGTTCAAATAAAAGCCCTGGGGTTTAAACTGGCCCCGCTCCGAGGGGCCTATATACAGGTGAGCGACTTCAGGGCCATCATGGCCCTCTTGTTAAGGTAAATATTTCTTAAAGCGTTATGTCCCTAGATTTATGCTAATTATCAAAATAAAATTGTAATATTATCAAAGTAAAATATTGTCTAGTGACCAAAGCAAATAAGTTTCACATTACAAACGGCACTTGAAATGTACGGAAATTACATTTTTTTTAAAAAAAGGTCAGAATATGCAAGCATACCCCTTATTGCATTTATTATGAAGTAAAAATATTACATGTAAATTATTTCTTGAAAAGTGACTATTTTTACATTTCGATTGACATTAGTTTTTTGTTTTCAGTGTTGATTTTCTTGAAACATTTTGGCTCATCTGGAGTTCAAGCATAGTAACTACAATATAAATAGCATATCATTGAATAACTGCATGAAAGTTGTCAAATTCCTGACTCTGTTTCAATCTGGGTTATCAAGGTTAAAAATCTGACGTTTGATTTATTTGCATGTTAAACGATTTGCATGAGTTAAGTTCAAGGCTGTTTTCAATTTTCTTATGAATTTAAACATTCCAATTAATGTTGAAGTAACCTGTTTTACTATCTACAAGTGATTTTGTTTCATTTGTTTTCATTCCCACGAGTTTCCATTGTATAGTTGTTAGTGCGAAGTAACAAAAGAACGTATTTCATAAACTAGTGGTGCATGTCCCCTTATCTTATTAATGCATTGGATTTAAAGCATAAAACATAAAACAAATGTTGTGGATGCAATGGTCGTTATACACACAGCTGCACAAACTCGTAAACACCTGTTTTGTGCATAATCTTTCATTTATATCGCTAAAAATATATTGGGTCTTTGAAGGTCGTTTGACGCGGGCTTATTGAAATGTTTGATCGTTTGCAGCCTGTTTATGAATGACAGTGGTTAATGCAAGCTTCCGACTAAGCCCACCTCTCTCCTCCAGATGCAGCACTAGCTAAGGTAAATAAACAAATTATGTGTAAATGTGAATGTAAAATAAATGTGATATTTCGAATTCAGTCACATTCGCCTTAGTTAAATAATGTGTGTAAATGGTTGTGCGCTATATAACCTTTGCTTAGCGACTCATGTCTATATAACATTCGCATAGCCACTCAGGTATATATAACCTAAATAAGCTTCGCTATGCGGCTAAAGCCTATATAACCTTCGCTAATCGGGTAAGGTCAATATATCATGTCTACAAAACATTTGCCTAGCGGCGCATGTCTTTTTGAGCTTATAATCGTTTAAACTTGACCATAAAAAATTATAATCTGTTAAAAACCTTTATAACTGAAAACAAAAAAGTACCATTTGAATTAATTGATGTTATATTGTACTAATACGAGTTTGTTTTACTTTCTAAAAATTCATACATTACACATTCTGTGTTTTAAACAAAAGAAAACCCAATCAAAGTCGCAAAAAACAAATGCATCAAAAACAAAACACAAAAAATACTTAAAATGAACCCCCATACACAAAACAAATACACAAACAAGTAGTAAAGGAGAAAATAACAACAAAAATGTTGATTTTTTATAATCTAAGATATAATTATATTCAT
Organism: Ruditapes philippinarum; assembly: GCF_026571515.1. Classification (NCBI taxonomy): domain Eukaryota; kingdom Metazoa; phylum Mollusca; class Bivalvia; order Venerida; family Veneridae; genus Ruditapes; species Ruditapes philippinarum. The sequence goes on along the minus strand of NW_026856671.1, from coordinate 9,770 downwards.
ATAAGGTATATTCATCACAATTAAATCATCATGTAACTTACCAATCAGTTGATACCATTGTTTAACATTTGTTCGAGTATGCTTCCTGGAACTAACCATTACTAGTATGATTTAAGAAATTATCCTTGACTGATTAAGGCTCGAACCCTCGATCCCTTGCTTGTCAGGCAGACACGTTTACAATTAGGCCACCGCCCAGCTAATAGTCATATTCTCCTACCATGAAAGAGTTTTAAATGAGGATATGAATGACATTGTAGAAATTTGTATACGAAATGAAACACCGCACAGATGATGTCACTTAGATAAAGTTTGAATTATGGGTATACATTAACTCTCTGACACAATAATTTTCCCCCAAACATTTTGATGAAATACAAGATAATCTAACACAAATATCACATTGGCCCTGGAGTTAAAATGTGTCTCTGCATCATATAAACAAGATCAATGCCAAAGACCACCAACAAGTTAGACTACTGTCTTAATTTGCTGCTAGTATTGTTAAATTAGGACTGAAACCGTGCGGTTCATGTTAAACAAAAATACAGTCGTTTAAAACAGGGTTGTTGTACTACATCTATTTGTACAGTCATATGAAATGACACCGACTTCAATCAGTACGATTTAAGATTCGTGCTAATTATACGAAAATTAAAATAAATATGTTAACTTAACGTTTTTGCACTCCGCCTAGTGTCTGGGCCAAGAGTGAGTCAAAATAGTGAGAGAAACATTTACATATTGTGTTATATTTTGTATCACTTTGAGTTTTTTTCTTCTAATAATTGGACCAGTCATTTCCTATTCACAATAAAAATTTCCACTAAAGCATGTTTAATCTCATACATAATTTCCACCAAAATCACCCGGATCTTGAATGAAACCAGGACCCAAACTAAAAAACAAAACAAAAATCGATCTTGGCTTTAATATTATATTATGTGTCAAGTTTCATGTAGGTGAGAAAAATATCTTACTTTTGATTATGCGCACCCGAATTTAACATTTATTTATTGCAGTATAATGATTTATTCAATACCGCTGTATACATGCACCATGTTGCCTTGTAACACCGCACTTTGGGGTCAAACGCACTTTGGGGTTCGACCCCAAAGTGCGTTAAACTTCGCACCGCACTTTGGGGTCCAACGTACTTTGGGGTTAAAATCGAGAAATGGACCCCAAAGTGCGTTAATATGCTACATAGCAACGCATGACAGGCCATGTTTAAACATGGAAAAACACGATTTCGGGTAATTTCAAGTATTTTCATCATTTTCTGTTTACCCATTACGCGATATACACGCCTTTTAACGCCTTTTTCACACCTCCCTTTTTTGTTGTCTCTAATGGTAAAAAATGCCTTATTTAGGCCCCCAGCACTTGTTTTTGTTTGAGAAATGTTGTTAAAAAAGTGACCAGTTTTTCGGCGCGGCCCCCCAACCAAAAGATACATCAGGGGGTTGCCAGAAGGGGGATGTGCCCCCTTCTGTTTGGGGTGTTTGAAGGGTGGCGGAGTCCCCCATCATCGCCAAGAAAATTTTGGACTTGTGAGAGGCTATAAATGACCCAAGATTGATCATAAGGTAACGTGTAACCAACGCTGAAAAGCATTTGACTCTATCTCAAACCATTGAGAAGTTGCAACACTTTGAAATCAATTTTGATGGAAAAAATCAACGCAAAATAGTGATTTTTGGCAATTTTGAGATGTCCCCTCGTTGCCATGGTAACAGAAAATTTAAGCCTGAGCATGTTGTTTCAAGGGCAATGGTCCAGTCAACATTTGTGCCAAGTTTGATTAGTGTTGAAGCAGTTTTTATAGTATTATAGCAATTTGAACTTGTAACGGGAGACTTTTCAATGAAAACAGCCATTTTTCACAAAATGCTCATGAAGTAATGGGTTAAGTGATAAAAGTTTCATTAATTTTACCACTTGAAATATCTAAAAATTGTGTTCATATAACAAAATTACGGTGGCATAAAAGTGACATTTGCATTTTTTTTGTAGTTTTGCATACATATTTTTTCAGTTTTGCATACATATTTTATTTTAGTTTTTCGTACATATCTTATTTTTGTTTTTCGTACATATTTTAGCCAATCAAAACAGCCTTCACATCTCATAACAGCCCATAGTTGAGTATTAAACTAGCACAGTGGTTTGGTAACATTTCGGCCCATTTTTTTAATCGGCCCAGTCGTTTTCGGCCGGGCAAGTCTGGTTTCGGCCAACCCTTTTCGACCCTTTTTTTTAAATTATATGTATTTTATATAATTATTGTTTTTTATTATTATATACTATTATATTAGTGTCTATCTGGAAAGGGCTGTTGATTGGTGATCAGTTATTATTCCATGAATATGCACCACTCAACCACACCCCCTGAGAATAGCGCTGGGCATTGACTTTAAACCAAGCCGACCACTGGTTGAATCTTCGCCCTGCCTTATGCCCCGGAACAGCGCAAACATCAAAACACGATTCTTTTTTAACCCGCACTCCCCCGGGTGCAACGGAGGTGGTTACAAATGACTGGTGTATTACAATATTGCACAATAAAGGATCTAAATAGGTCCTTATATTCCACTGATTTAGAAAAATGCTTTAAGCTTTTAGGGATTTTAATGAAGCTTGGGTCAATTCTTTAGCACATTCAGATAATGTGCAGAACTTATTTGCCAGGTGTGCCGACTCAAGTTCGGGGTCACATCTACAGGTCAAAGGATTAAGACTTTGGTTTCATGTCCGATCGTTAACACATAAACCCCATGAAGGATTTTAAGGCACCTTGTGTCAAATATTAACCACATCGAGACCATATGCAGAACCTTTCTTTGGGTTACCGCGGACTATATATATACTAAAAAGTGTTGTTTTTTTATACCTCCAAAAATGAAAATGTTGGTATTTGCAAATGGCATTTGCAAATGGGGTACTGTAATTTAAAGATGGCGAAGTGTTTGAAAATGGTGTTTTACAAATGGCGTAATTGTCCAAACCTCTACTTTGCAAATGGCGTCATGTAAAAATATGTACGAAAAAACAAAAATAAAATATGTACAAAAAACTAAAATAAAATATGTATGCAAAACTATAATAAAATATGTATGCAAACTAAAAAAGAATATTTATGCAAAACTATAAAAAAAAAAAGTATGTATTCAAAACTAAAAAAAAATGTACGACAAAAAAAATAAATATGTATGAAAAACAAACATAAAAATATCAAAAAAAATGCAAATGTCTCTTTTACGCCACCGTTCAAAATACTCTAGTACAGAAATTGTGTATTCCTAAAATTAAAAGATGCTGCAAAAAATATCCCGTTCTGTCAGTTGATAACTTTTGGTGCCATATTGAGTCCCATTTTAAATATGTTGGGAATGAAATAAAATGCAATTAATATTTTTTTCCAAAGAACTATAAATATACTCTATTGCAATTATCTGGTGAAACATCAAGTCTTTCGATCGGACTATAAATATTGATTTTTACAAATACATTATTAAGCTTATCAACAAACTTATGGGTTTTTGTAAGCTCCGTAACAACCGTTCGCCAGGGCTTTTTTTATGGGAAATCTTAGAGCAAACATGAATTTTATAATGTTAAAATAATGGTAAATGTAGCGATAAGTGTGAAATTATTTGTCATAAAAGTAGTCAAGCCAATATAGTATTTGACTTCCATAGAAAATACTAATTCACTTTAATTGTACTCATCATTGCCAAAAAGCAACAGATGAAAAAGATGGTTCTGGTAATTGGCCAATGTGTATTTTTTGGATAATATAGAAGAACATCAAAATAAAAAAGCTTTTAAGAAAAACAAATAAAAGCATAATGGGCCTTTAAAACGTTATTTTAACCCTCGGGGGGATCGATACCCCACAATCCCCTCTATACCCACAATCAGAATTTACATTATTCTGAAGATCCGCTCTTTATGTGCGACTACTTAAATAGTATTTAAATATATATACTGCCTGTACGGACTACTACTTAAAGCCGCATCTACACCTAGTCAAGTTTCTTATATGTCACATTTAGCTGAATAAATTCAACATATTATCAGGCACATTTTTTACTAAAATGTCTTACTAAGATTTCCATGAATTTATACCTTTGTCTATGCTAAGACTATCATATTTCTATGTGTTAATAAAAATAATGCATTTAGCTAAAAACAATGGAGTTAATGAAAGGTGTACATTCTTTTAAAATAAATGGAAAATTTGAGAAAAAAATATTTTAAGCTTAACAATTGATACAAATTCTTAATTTGGGGATTTATTTGGTGAAAGTTCTTCACTTACTAATCAAGACCATTTAAATCCCTATTAATTCTATTATAATTCAGTGCACATGTTTTGCGTCTATTTAATAACTTGATTTTTGAACATTAATTTTCTATGACCACAAAAAATGCATATGTACCTGTTTAACGCACTTTGAGGTCGAAATTGGACCCCAAAGTGCGTAACGCACTCTTGGGTCGGACCCCAAAGTACGTAACGCACTTTGGGGTCGGACCCCAAAGTGCGTTTGACCCCAAAGTGCGGTGTTACATTGCCTATTGGAAAGTTTATAGCTTTTATCAAATGCAAAAATACACGACAGAACGTGCTAAAATCCTTTCTCGTGGTTATTTAAAGGGCCTCCATTGACGTCAAAAGGCCTAAAAACTTAAACTTTGAAATTTGTACATATATATCAGGTGAAGCACCTAATATAAAATAAATAAAATGAAAATTTATAGTGCAATTCCTAGCGAGATTTGAGTTAAATGCATTGCAACGCTTTTATTTTTTGGTCATTTTGCAAAATGGAATTATTCTGGGGGAAAAAAACACAAAAAACAAACAAACAATGGGGTAAGGAAATTATCTTAAATTTTGTGGAGCGGAGTCCTTTTATATATTTCCTGACTTTGGCAACATCTGAAATACAATATATAATGTTTTTTGCGAATCGAATAGTGAGCTTTATGAGTTAAAATTATTTTTTGACAGCACTGGATGTTTTTAAAGCTTTATATTTTATTTTTTAATGTAACTATCTGAAAAATCTCCTCGTTACTTAAACAATTCAACTTCTTGAATATCCATGTTAGGGATATTTTAGGTGATTTATCATAGGGAAAATGACCTATACAAGTATGCAAAGTCTTATTAGGCCTTTATCTTTATTCAATTCTTGGTCACAATATAAAAAGGCATGTACTTCCGTCAAACCTTTTTCAGTTTAAACAAAGAGACATTCTTAATTAATAATACGAGAAAAAAATGAAACAGAAAAAAAGCAATCATTATGAATCCCCTTTTCCACCTATTAAAATTTCGCTCAATAACTCAAAAGAAAGTCAGCAACATGAACACATTAGGCAGACAAAGCTTACTTTCATTGCAAATTATCTACCCTTGAAATTGGCTCTAAGATTATTTTTCTTATTCGACTCTTCTTACAAGTGGATAAGCAGAAAACTATGTTTTCTTATTAATAATGATTGAGATTTCATTCTTTTGCAATGTCTTTTTACATCTCTTTTGATAGCATTCTTTGCTGTTAACTTATACTTTATTTAGGTTACGCAAGAAATATCAACTATATTTTAGTCTTTAAATTTTATATGGATCCGTCGTTGTGAAGTGAAATGGTGTATCAATGTTATTTACATTTTTATAACTATGATGTTATCACTTTTTTACAAGAGTTCAAGTTAAACTTAGCGTCAATCTTAGCGGTATTTAATGTATCTACTCCATAATTAGCACATGTAAGAATATAGGGGATAATCTCAGTTTAAATATGATCAAATAATAAGATTATACTTTTGTATATAGACGATATTTAAGCTGCAGGATAGAAAATATATCAAAGCTAGTATGACATATGAATTTATCAAAGTGTATAATGTTCTAGTGCTCTTTATATTTCAAGAATGTCTTGTATACCAGTTAATCATATTTTATCTTGATAAACCCTTCATTGATAGGTGGCATTTTCGTTTTAAGTATTTTCTATAGAATATATACACGAAACAAATGAAATATCAAACGTACATGAAAAAAGTAAAATATAAACTTTATAATTGGAGATAAAAGTATAATTTAGATATTTTGATTTGTTAGGCTTTGACAAAATAAAACTAATTCGTATACAAAATGTTGAAAAAGCAGTCGTATCACTAAAAGCAGTCTCGATTGTTCAATTTAACTACGAGGCTTGATCAAAAAGTTCTTGGCCTGATGTACTTGCGGTAGTAAGAGAACCCAACTAATGGTCTTACTTTTCAATATAATCGTCCTCTACATCAATGGACTTTGCCCACCTCTGCTCCAACTTGTTTAACCCTTCAAATTAGAACTCTCTATTTTGGTCCTCAAAGAACTCATTGACCGCCTCCATGACACCTTCATTGCTTCCTAAACGTCTACCACGAAGCTTGGTTTTCAGTTTCGGAAACAGGTAGAAGTCAGCGGGGTTCAAAGTTCGGAGAATATGGTGGATGGGGAAGAATTTCATATATTTTTCATTGGCGTTTTTAAATTTAGCTTTCATGTGTTAAGTAAATAAATTTAAAAGGATGGTTGTGTTGCTTACATGTAGCAATATTTCACTGCGATCTAAATAGAAACATTATTAACAACTCTATATATCATTCCATGAAAAAATCTGCTTCAAAATATCAAAAACACTCCCTGCTGTCATACAGATTGCATTTAAGTTTCTTGACTTCAATTAATGTAAGTAAACAAGATTTTGATAGCTACTAAACCGTTTATAGACTTTTGACAGCATTTTATCTTAAAATTCATCTTACAAAGTACTTATGCATCTGATATTGTTAGTATAAGTGTAATTGTTAAGGGACTGTTATATAACAAATTATGAAAATTGTATTAGACAAATTTCAGAAGATATATTCATCGCCAAAATTGCTTTCTTCAACAAATTACTGGCAGAAAACTTTACCTCTATACCCTTTAGATTATTAACAATAAAACAAAGTCTTCCACACCTGAAAAGCTGGAGGTTATCACATGACATCTTACATAAAACAAACTCAATTAAAAAAATATGAATTAAAAATTCAAGTTTTCATTCCAATTCGTGCTTAATTTTTTTTATAGGAATCACACTTTCAATTATTTTCAACATCAGTGTTTCAACGGCTTTTTCTTGTATGTGCTCTAAATATTTATATTTGGGAATAAAATCTTTTTAAAATGAAGTTTGCTTATAAACTATTTCTAAATATCTTGCTATAATCAAATAGTTGATGTTTTATTAAAGTTGTTATGTTAACTTGGCATTTTACCGTTCTTCTATGAAAATATTCTGTCACTTTACCAACAAAGACTTGTTTATTGGGATATTTTATTTCACAATTATGCAAATAAACAAAATTAATCTTAATTCGACAAATGTTTGAAACAAGTAGGGTTTTTTTTTCGATTTAATTTGCATGTACCTAGAACGGAACATATTTGCAAATTGCTACGACACTGATAACAATATAAAACTATAAAAATATGTAATATCATGAGCAAATTCAGTCAAAAAATCAAATGGGTATGAAAGATTAAAGTTGTCCGTAGTAGTCAGGTACTTTTTGTTAAGACTTTGACATTCTTTATAATTGACACAAATCAGCTATTACTTTTTACTACATTTGTGTTTTCCCCAAACAATTGCTGCGTTTCAATATGCAACGATACACGGTCATACGTAAGTAAAAATACATCGATTCAATAATCAGATTTAAAAAAAAAACATTTTACTTTATCTTATCTGATAATAAATATTGCACTCGTTCTTGAAACTTCGAAAATAACATGCTGCGTTTAAAAGCAAACATGAAGCTTAACACAAACATTATCAGACAAAAAACTAAGTAAATAAAATGTTTTCGTGATATATTAACTAAAATTCTTCTCAAGCTGTGATAAAATATTAAATCAAATGGCCTTCAAGGTCAAGAACATATCAAGGTCAAGAAACACAACAATATTTTCATCTTTTAAAGTACAATGTAACCTTATATGAAATAGTAGGCTCCGACTAGGAACTCCACTGAGGTCAAAACGTGTAAAAACATACAATTTGATTCACTAACATAGATCAGCTTTGGTATTTAAAAAAGAAAGATATATATCTATACACAAAAGATAATTAGAAATATACTCAGAAATAAATTGACAATTGTATTTTTGTGCTATTCTTAACACAATGCGAATGGAAAGCGTTGCAACGATTTTCAATTTTAGGTCATTTTGCATAATAAGAATGATTAGACTTAAATTTAGCACACAAGTTATTGGCCTTGGCCAACATTAATTAAAAAGAAATATCTGAATTTTTTTTCCTGTCCCGGCATGTTTAAAAGCTTCAGTGTGGTCCCTTTCATGAGGTGATGGTCGGTTCAAATTATGATCATATGTTTATTCTAACAGAGAAGCATGTTAGAATGAAGAATCCGTACAGTTGAAATCGCGAATTCATGAACTTGAAATCGTGAATACGTGAAGTTGAAATCGTGAATTCATGAACTTGAAATCGTGAATTCGTGAAGTTGAAAACGGGAATTCCTGAAGCTGAAATCGTGAATTCCGTATGTTGAAAACGGGAATTCCCGAAGTTAGAATTGTGAATTCATGAAGATGAAATCGGGAATTCATGATGCTGTAAAGGCCCTTCAGGTCTTCCGTAAAGAAGAGCACTAAATATGATTTTCAATTCATTTCAGGGTATTTTCTTACTTATCTTTGGCATATCTTCCTGGATTGAGTTGATCTATATAAGAAAGTCAAATTCGGAGCTCAGGTGAGTTTTTTTAATCAATTATACACAATTACATGTATAAAAATTAAGCTCTGGGATTATGATGTCACAACAGATACACTCCTGTTAAAATTTTAATGACGACCTAGTGGGTGTCATGTCTTTAGAGGTAATATCAGTTTGCTTCTCTTGGACAAGATGTTTATCGGAAAGAAGATGTTAATATTTTGTTTATATGCAGAACGCATTTGTGAAAAGAACCCTTCTTTAAATTGACAAAAAATAAAGATTTTAAAAGCTATTACGTCTGTAAACTTTCCGCATGTTAAGTGGTATCAAATTAGTCAGAAATACTCGCTTTTTTTCTGAAGGATGTATATATCAGCAAGTTTACGTTACAACCCAAACAATACAATAAAATTAAATCTAATTTAGATTCATTAAGTTCTTCAAGAAGTACAAGTTTGCATTATTTAATCAGATAAGAACAATGTCTGTATTTAAACATCAATGAAATACGACAGTTTGCACTTTGGACAAGGAAGTTGATTAAAATAGCTTTAGATTAAACTGAATTGAACTATTTTACTAGGTGAGACAAGCAGAAAATCCTAAAGCCAAACCTTATAGAAGTAAAAGTTATCATTACAAAGCATAAAGATACTAGACAATAAGGGACAAAAAAGAAAAAGAAAAACACATGATAGTAGCTTCTTATATTTCAGAAACTATTGAATTTTACATAAACACATGTCGGCGACAGCAGCGCACTCAAAAAAGTTAAATTGACGTCAACGTCATGATAATATATGTAACTTGTGCTTTAACTTTACAAGGTCAATGACTATAGACCTTTTTACAATACGATTTTTCCATAGCAACCGATGTTGCATTTCGCGCATGCGCATTCTGCGTTAGGGCAAAAGCGCAATAACGATAGACTACATTTAGCGTACTTAAAGGCTTTAAAAACTGATT